>NW_027064660.1:0-25108 GCF_032884065.1 Artemia franciscana
ATTCTTTACCATTTGCAATCATAAAATAGTCTAATATCTTCATTTCTTCAACATACGTAGCTATTACCCTCGAAAACTAAAACTTTTGAAATAGGAAAAGAGCCTTTAATCACATTCTTTAGAGGGTAATAGCTACGTATGTTGAAAAAATGAAGATATTAGACAATTTTATGATTGCACATGGTAAAGAATGTCATTAAAGGCTCTTTTCCTATTTCAAAAGTTTTCGTTTTCGAGGGTAATAGCTACGTATGTTGAAAAAATGAAGATATTAGACAATTTTATGATTGCACATGGTAAAGAATGCGATTAAAGGCTCTTTTCCTATTTCAAAAGTTTTAGTTTTCGAGGGTAATAGCTACGTATGTTGAAAAAATGAAGATATTAGACTATTTTATGATTGCACATGGTAAAGAATGTGATTAAAGTCTCTTTTCCTATTTCAAAAGTTTTAGTTTTCGAGGGTAATAGCTACGTATGTTGAAAAAATGAAGATATTAGACTATTTTATGATTGCAAATGATAAAGAATGTGATTAAAGGCTCTTTTCCTACTTCAAAAGTTTTAGTTTTCGAGGGTAATAGCTTTGTCTATGGAAAAAATGAAGATATTAGACAATTTTATGATTGCACATGGTAAAGAATGTGATTAAAGGCTCTTTTTCCTATTTCAAAAGTTTTAGTTTTCGAGGGTAATAGCTACGTATGTTGAAGAAATGAAGATATTAGACTATTTTATGATTGCAAATGGTAAAGAATGTGATTAAAGGCTCTTTTCCTATTTCAGAAGTTTTAGTTTTCGAGGGTAATAGCTACGTATGTTGAAAAAATGAAGATATTAGACTATTTTATGATTGCAAATGGTAAAGAATGTGATGAAAGGCTCTTTTCCTATTTCAAAAGTTTTAGTTTTCGAGGGTAATAGCTACGTATGTTGAAAAAAATGAAGATATTAGACTATTTTATGATTGCACATGGTAAAGAATGTGATTAAAGGCTCTTTTACTATTTCAAAAGTTTTAGTTTTCAAGGGTAATAGCTACGTATGTTGAAAAAATGAAAATATTAGACAATTTTATGATTGCAAATGGTAAAGAATGTGATTAAAGGCTCTTTTCCTATGTCAAAAGTTTTAGTTTTCGAGGGTAATAGCTACGTATGTTGAAAAAATGAAGATATTAGACTATTTTATGATTGCACATGGTAAAGAATGTGATTAAAGGCTCTTTTCCTATTTCAAAAGTTTTAGTTCTCGAGGGTAATAGCTACGTATGTTGAAAAAATGTAGATATTAGACTATATTATGATTGCAAATGGTAAAGAATGTGATTAAAGGCTCTTTTCCTATGTCAGAAGTTTTAGTTTTCGAGGGTAATAGCTACGTATGTTGAAAAATGAAGATATTAGACAATTTTATGATTGCACATGGTAAAGAATGTGATTAAAGGCTCTTTTCCTATTTCAAAAGTTTTAGTTTTCGAGGGTAATAGCTACGTATGTTGAAAAAATGAAGATATTAGACAATTTTATGATTGCACATGGTAAAGACTAGATTAAAGGCTCTTTTCCTATTTCAAAAGTTTTAGTTTTCGAGGGTAATAGCTACGTTTGTTGAAAAAATGAAGATATTAGACAATTTTATGATTGCACATGGTAAAGAATGTGATTAAAAGGCTCTTTTCCTATTTCAAAAGTTTTAGTTTTCGAGGGTAATAGCTACGTATGTTGAAAAAATGAAGATATTAGACAATTTTATGATTGCACATGGTAAAGAATGTGATTAAAAGGCTCTTTTCCTATTTCAAAAGTTTTAGTTTTCGAGGGTAATAGCTACGTATGTTGAAAAAATGAAGATATTAGACTATTTTATGATTACAAATGGTAAAGAATGTGATTAAAGGCTCTTTTCCTATTTCAAAAGTTTTAGTTTTCGAGGGTAATAGCTACGTATGTTGAAAAAATGAAGATATTAGACTATTTTATGATTGCAAATGGTAAAGAATGTGATTAAAGGCTCTTTTCCTATGTCAAAAGTTATAGTTTTTGAGGGTAATAGCTAAGTATGTTGAAAAAATGAAGATATTAGACAATTTTATGATTGCACATGGTAAAGAATGTGATTAAAGGCTCTTTTCCTATTTCAAAAGTTTTAGTTTTCGAGGGTAATAGCTACGTATGTTGAAAAAATGAAGATACTAGACAATTTTATGATTGCACATGGTAAAGAATATGATTAAAGGCTCTTTTCCTATTTCAAAAGTATTAGTTTTCGAGGGTAATAGCTACGTATGTTGAAAAAATGAAGATATTCGACTATTTTATGATTGCAAATGGTAAAGAATGTGATGAAAGGCTCTTTTCCTATTTCAAAAGTTTTAGTTTTCGAGGGTAATAGCTACGTATGTTGAAAGAATGAAGATATTAGACAATTTTATGATTGAACATGGTAAAGAATGTGATTAAAAGGCTCTTTTCCTATTTCAAAAGTTTTAGTTTTAGAGGGTAATAGCTACGTATGTTGAAAAAATGAAGATATTAGACTATTTTATGATTGCAAATGGTAAAGAATGTGATTAAAGGCTCTTTTCCTATGTCAAAAGTTTTAGTTTTCGAGGGTAATAGCTACGTATGTTGAAAAAATGAAGATATTAGACAATTTTATGATTGCACATGGTAAAGACTGAATTAAAGGCTCTTTTCCTATTTCAAAGTTTTAGTTTTCGAGGGTAATAGCTACGTATGTTGAAAAAATGAAGATATTAGACAATTTTATGATTGCACAAGGTAAAGAATGTGATTAAAGGCTCTTTTTCTATTTCAAAAGTTTTAGTTTTAGAGGGTAATAGCTACGTATGTTGAAAAAATGAAGATATTAGACTATTTTATGATTGCACATGGTGAAAGAATGTGATTAAAGGCTCTTTTCCTATTTCAAAAGTTTAGTTTTCGAGGGTAATAGCTACGTATGTTGAAAAAATGAAGATATTAGACAATTTTATGATTGCATATGGTAAAGAATGTGATTAAAGGCTCTTTTCCTATTTCAAAAATTTTAGTTTTCGAGGGTAATAGCTACGTATGTTGAAAAAATGAAGATATTAGACAATTTTATGATTGCAAATGGTAAAGAATGTGATTAAAGGCTCTTTTCCTATATCAAAAGTTTTAGTTTTCGAGGGTAATAGCTACGTATGTTGAAAAAATGAAGATATTAGACAATTTTATGATGGCACATGGTAAAGAATGTGATTAAAAGGCTCTTTTCCTATTTCAAAAGTTTTAGTTTTCGAGGGTAATAGCTACGTATGTTGAAAAAATGAAGATATTAGACAATTTTATGATTGCACATGGTAAGGACTGGATTAAAGGCTCTTTTCCTATTTGAAAAGTTTTAGTTTTTGAGGGTAATAGCTACGTATGTTGAAAAAATGAAGATATTAGACAATTTTATGATTGCACATGGTAAAGAATGTGATTAAAGGCTCTTTTCCTATGTCAAAAGTTTTAGTTTTTGAGGGTAGTAGCTACGTATGTTGAAAAAATGAAAATATTAGACTATTTCTAAAACTCAAAAACTAAAACTTTTGACATAGGAAAAGAGCCTTTAATCACATTCTTTACCATTTGCAATCATAAAATAGTCTAATATCTTCATTTTTTCAACATACGTAGCTATTACCCTTGAAAACTAAAACTTTTGAAATAGGAAAAGAGCCTTTTAATCACATTCTTTACCAGGTTCAATCATAAAATTTTCTAATATCTTCATTTTTTCAACATACGTAGCTATTACCCTCGAAAACTAAATTTTGAAATAGGAAAAGAGCCTTTAATCACATTCTTTACCATGTGAAATCATAAAATTGTCTAATATCTTCATTTTTTCAACATATGTTGCTATGACCCTCGAAAACTAAAACTTTTGACATAGGAAAAGAGCCTTTAATCACATTCTTTACCATTTGAAATCATTAAAATAGTCTAATATCTTCATTTTTTCAACATGCGTAGCTAATACCCTCGAAAACCAAAACTTTTGAAATAGGAAAAGAGCCTTTAATCACATTCTTTACCATTTGCAATTATAAAATAGTCTAATATCTTTATTTTTTAACATACGTAGCTATTACCCCCGAAAACTAAAACTTTTGAAAAAGGAAAAGAGCCTTTAATCACATTCTTTACCATGTGCAATCATAAAATTGTCTAATATCTTCATTTTTTCCACAGACAAAGCTATTACCCTCGAAAACTAAAACTTTTGAAATAGGAAAAGAGCCTTTAATCACATTCTTTACCATTTGCATTCATAAAATAGTCTAATATCTTCATTTTTTCAACATACGTAGCTATTACCCTCTAAAACTAAAACTTTTGAAATAGAAAAAGAGCCTTTAATCACATTCTTTACCTTGTGCAATCATAAAATTGTCTAATATCTTCATTTTTTCAACATACGTAGCTATTACCCTCGAAAACTAAAACTTTTGACATAGGAAAAGAGCCTTTAATCACATTCTTTACCATTTGAAATCATAAAATAGTCTAATATCTTCATTTTTTCAACATGCGTAGCTAATACCCTCGAAAACTAAAACTTTTGAAATAGGAAAAGAGCCTTTAATCACATTCTTTACCATTTGCAATTATAAAATAGTCTAATATCTTCATTTTTTCAACATACGTAGCTATTACCCCCGAAAACTAAAACTTTTGAAAAAGGAAAAGAGCCTTTAATCACATTCTTTACCATGTGCAATCATAAAATTGTCTAATATCTTCATTTTTTCCACAGACAAAGCTATTACCCTCGAAAACTAAATCTTTTGAAATAGCAAAAGAGCCTTTAATCACATTCTTTACCATTTGCATTCATAAAATAGTCTAATATCTTCATTTTTTCAACATACGTAGCTATTACCCTCTAAAACTAAAACTTTTGAAATAGAAAAAGAGCCTTTAATCACATTCTTTACCTTGTGCAATCATAAAATTGTCTAATATCTTCATTTTTTCAACATACGTAGCTATTACCTCGAAAACTAAAACTTTTGAAATAGGAAAAGAGCCTTTAATCCAGTCTTTAACATTTGCAATCATAAAATAGTCTAATATCTTCATTTTTTCAACCTACGTAGCTATTACCCTCGAAAACTAAAACTTTTGAAATAGGAAAAAAGCCTTTAATCACATTCTTTACCATTTGCAATCATAAAATTGTGTAATATCTTCATTTTTTCAACATACGTAGCTATTACCCTCGAAAACTAAAACTTCTGAAATAGGAAAAGAGCCTTTAATCACATTCTTTACCATTTGCAATCATAAAATAGTCTAATATCTTCATTTCTTCAACATACGTAGCTATTACCCTCGAAAACTAAAACTTTTGAAATAGGAAAAGAGCCTTTAATCACATTCTTTACCATGTGCAATCATAAAATTGTCTAATATCTTCATTTTTTCCATAGACAAAGCTATTACCCTCGAAAACTAAAACTTTTGAAGTAGGAAAAGAGCCTTTAATCACATTCTTTACCATTTGCAATCATAAATAGTCTAATATCTTCATTTCTTCAACATACGTAGCTATTACCCTCGAAAACTAAAACTTTTGAAATAGGAAAAGAGCCTTTAATCACATTCTTTACCATTTGCATTCATAAAATAGTCTAATATCTTCATTTTTTCAACATACGTAGCTATTACCCTCTAAAACAAAAACTTTGAAATAGAAAAAGAGCCTTTAATCACATTCTTTACCTTGTGCAATCATAAAATTGTCTAATATCTTCATTTTTTCAACATACGTAGCTATTACCCCCGAAAACTAAAACTTTTGAAAAAGGAAAAGAGCCTTTAATCACATTCTTTACCATGTGCAATCATAAAATTGTCTAATATCTTCATTTTTTCCACAGACAACGCTATTACCCTCGAAAACTAAATCTTTTGAAATAGCAAAAGAGCCTTTAATCACATTCTTTACCATTTGCATTCATAAAATAGTCTAATATCTTCATTTTGTCAACATACGTAGCTATTACCCTCTAAAACTAAAACTTTTGAAATAGAAAAAGAGCCTTTAATCACATTCTTTACCTTGTGCAATCATAAAATTGTCTAATATCTTCATTTTTTCAACATACGTAGCTATTACCCTCGAAAACTAAAACTTTTGAAATAGGAAAAGAGCCTTTAATCCAGTCTTTAACATTTGCAATCATAAAATAGTCTAATATCTTCATTTTTTCAACCTACGTAGCTATTACCCTCGAAACTAAAACTTTTGAAATAGGAAAAAAGCCTTTAATCACATTCTTTACCATTTGCAATCATAAAATTGTCTATTATCTTCATTTTTTCAACATACGTAGCTATTACCCTCGAAAACTAAAACTTCTGAAATAGGAAAAGAGCCTTTAATCACATTCTTTACCATTTGCAATCATAAAATAGTCTAATATCTTCATTTCTTCAACATACGTAGCTATTACCCTCGAAAACTAAAACTTTTGAAATAGGAAAAGAGCCTTTAATCACATTCTTTACCATGTGCAATCATAAAATTGTCTAATATCTTCATTTTTTCCATAGACAAAGCTATTACCCTCGAAAACTAAAACTTTTGAAGTAGGAAAAGAGCCTTTAATCACATTCTTTACCATTTGCAATCATAAAATAGTCTAATATCTTCATTTCTTCAACATACGTAGCTATTACCCTCGAAAACTAAAACTTTTGAAATAGGAAAAGAGCCTTTAATCACATTCTTTACCATTTGCATTCATAAAATAGTCTAATATCTTCATTTTTTCAACATACGTAGCTATTACCCTCTAAAACAAAAACTTTTGAAATAGAAAAAGAGCCTTTAATCACATTCTTTACCTTGTGCAATCATAAAATTGTCTAATATCTTCATTTTTTCAACATACGTAGCTATTACCCTCGAAAACTAAAACTTTTGAAATAGGAAAAGAGCCTTTAATCCAGTCTTTACCATTTGCAATCATAAAATAGTCTAATATCTTCATTTTTTCAACCTACGTAGCTATTACCCTCGAAAACTAAAACTTTTGAAATAGGAAAAGAGCCTTTAATCACATTCTTTACCATTTGCAATCATAAAATTGTCTATTATCTTCATTTTTTCAACATACGTAGCTATTACCCTCGAAAACTAAAACTTCTGAAATAGGAAAAGAGCCTTTAATCACATTCTTTACCATTTGCAATCATAAAATAGTCTAATATCTTCATTTCTTCAACATACGTAGCTATTACCCTCGAAAACTAAAACTTTTGAAATAGGAAAAGAGCCTTTAATCACATTCTTTACCATGTGCAATCATAAAATTGTCTAATATCTTCATTTTTTCCATAGACAAAGCTATTACCCTCGAAAACTAAAACTTCTGAAATAGGAAAAGAGCCTTTAATCACATTCTTTACCATTTGCAATCATAAAATAGTCTAATATCTTTATTTCTTCAACATACGTAGCTATTACCCTCGAAAACTAAAACTTTTGAAATAGGAAAAGAGCCTTTAATCACATTCTTTACCATGTGCAATCATAAAATTGTCTAATATCTTCATTTTTTCCATAGACAAAGCTATTACCCTCGAAAACTAAAACTTTTGAAGTAGGAAAAGAGCCTTTAATCACATTCTTTACCATTTGCAATCATAAAATAGTCTAATATCTTCATTTTTTCAACATACGTAGCTATTACCCTCGAAAACTAAAACTTTTGAAATAGGAAAAGAGACTTTAATCACATTCTTTACCATGTGCAATCATAAAATTGTCTAATATCTTCATTTTTTCAACATACGTAGCTATTACCCTCGAAAACTAAAACTTTTGAAATAGGAAAAGAGCCTTTAGTCACATTCTTTACCATGTGCAATCATAAAATTGTCTAATATCTTCATTTTTTCAACATACGTAGCTATTACCCTCAAAAAGTAAAACTTTTGACATAGGAAAAGAGCCTTTAATCACATTCTTTACCATTTGCAATCATAAAATAGTCTAATATCTTCATTTTTTCAACATACATAGCTATTACCCTCGAAAACTAAAACTTTTGAAATAGGAAAAGAGCCTTTTAATCACATTCTTTACCATGTTCAATCATAAAATTGTCTAATATCTTCATTCTTTCAACATACGTAGCTATTACCCTCGAAAACTAAAACTTTTGAAATAGGAAAAGAGCCTTTAATCACATTCTTTACCATGTGCAATCATAAAATAGTCGAATATCTTCATTTTTCAACATACGTAGCTATTACCCTCGAAAACTAAAACTTTTGAAATAGGAAAAGAGCCTTTTAATCACATTCCTTACCATGTGCAATCATAAAGTTGTCTAATATCTTCATTTTTTCAACATACGTAGCTATTACCCTCGAAAACTAAAACTTTTGAAATAGGAAAAGAGCCTTTAATCCAGTTTTTACCATTTGCAATCATAAAATTGTCTAATATCTTCATTTTTTCAACATACGTAGCTATTAGCCTCGAAAACTAAAACTTTTGAAATAGGAAAAGAGCCTTTAATCACATTCTTTACCATATGCAATCATAAAATTGTCTAATATCTTCATTTTTCAACATACGTAGCTATTACCCTCGAAAACTAAAACTTTTGAAATAAGAAAAGAGCCTTTTAATCACATTCCTTACCATGTGCAATCATAAAATTGTCTAATATCTTCATTTTTTCAACATACGTAGCTATTACCCTCGAAAACTAAAACTTTTGAAATAGGGAAAAGAGCCTTTAATCCAGTCTTTACCATGTGCAATCATAAAATTGTCTAATATCTTCATTTTTTCAACATACGTAGCTATTAGCCTCGAAAACTAAAACTTTTGAAATAGGAAAAGAGCCTTTAATCACATTCTTTACCATGTGCAATCATAAAATTGTCTAATATCTTCATTTTTCAACATACGTAGCTATTACCCTGGAAAACTAAAACTTCTGAAATAGGAAAAGAGCCTTTAATCACATTCTTTACCATTTGCAATCATAAAATAGTCTAATATCTTCATTTCTTCAACATACGTAGCTATTACCCTCGAAAACTAAAACTTTTGAAATAGGAAAAGAGCCTTTAATCACATTCTTTACCATGTGCAATCATAAAATTGTCTAATATCTTCATTTTTTCCATAGACAAAGCTATTACCCTCGAAAACTAAAACTTTTGAAATAGGAAAAGAGCCTTTAATCACATTCTTTACCATTTGCAATCATAAAATAGTCTAATATCTTCATTTTTCAACATACGTAGCTATTACCCTCGAAAACTAAAACTTTGAAATAGGAAAAGAGACTTTAATCACATTCTTTACCATGTGCAATCTTAAAATAGTCTAATATCTTCATTTTTTCAACATACGTAGCTATTACCCTCGAAAACTAAAACTTTTGAAATAGGAGAAGAGCCTTTAATCACATTCTTTACCATGTGCAATCATAAAATTGTCTAATATCTTCATTTTTTCAACATACGTAGCTATTACCCTCGAAAACTAAAACTTTTGAAATAGGAAAAGAGCCTTTAATCACATTCTTTACCATTTGCAATAATAAAATTGTCTATTATCTTCATTTTTTTAACATACGTAGCTATTACCCTCGAAAACTAAAACTTCTGAAATAGGAAAAGAGCCTTTAATCACATTCTTTACCATTTGCAATCATAAAATAGTCTAATATCTTCATTTTTTCAACATACGTAGCTATTACCCTCGAAAACTAAAACTTTTGAAATAGGAAAAGAGCCTTTAATCACATTCTTTACCATGTGCAATCATAAAATTGTCTAATATCTTCATTTTTTCCATAGACAAAGCTATTACCCTCGAAAATTAAAACTTTTGAAGTAGGAAAAGAGCCTTTAATCACATTCTTTACCATTTGCAATCATAAAATAGTCTAATATCTTCATTTCTTCAACATACGTAGCTATTACCCTCGAAAACTAAAACTTTTGAAATAGGAAAAGAGCCTTTAATCACATTCTTTACCATTTGCATTCATAAAATAGTCTAATATCTTCATTTTTTCAACATACGTAGCTATTACCCTCTAAAACTAAAACTTTTGAAATAGAAAAATTGCCTTTAATCACATTCTTTACCTTGTGCAATCATAAAATTGTCTAATATCTTCATTTTTTCAACATACGTAGCTATTACCCTCGAAAACTAAAACTTTTGAAATAGGAAAAGAACCTTTAATCCAGTCTTTACCATTTGCAATCATAAAATAGTCTAATATCTTCATTTTTTCAACCTACGTAGCTATTACCCTCGAAAACTAAAACTTTTGAAATAGGAAAAGAGCCTTTAATCACATTCTTTACCATTTGCAATCATAAAATTGTCTATTATCTTCATTTTTTCAACATACGTAGCTATTACCCTCGAAAACTAAAACTTCTGAAATAGGAAAAGAGCCTTTAATCACATTCTTTACCATTTGCAATCATAAAATAGTCTAATATCTTCATTTCTTCAACATACGTAGCTATTACCCTCGAAAACTAAAACTTTTGAAATAGGAAAAGAGCCTTTAATCACATTCTTTACCATGGGCAATCATAAAATTGTCTAATATCTTCATTTTTTCCATAGACAAAGCTATTACCCTCGAAAACTAAAACTTCTGAAATAGGAAAAGAGCCTTTAATCACATTCTTTACCATTTGCAATCATAAAATAGTCTAATATCTTTATTTCTTCAACATACGTAGCTATTACCCTCGAAAACTAAAACTTTGGAATAGGAAAAGAGCCTTTAATCACATTCTTTACCATGTGCAATCATAAAATTGTCTAATATCTTCATTTTTTCCATAGACAAAGCTATTACCCTCGAAAACTAAAACTTTTGAAGTAGGAAAAGAGCCTTTAATCACATTCTTTACCATTTGCAATCATAAAATAGTCTAATATCTTCATTTTTTCAACATACGTAGCTATTACCCTCGAAAACTAAAACTTTTGAAATAGGAAAAGAGACTTTAATCACATTCTTTACCATGTGCAATCATAAAATAGTCTAATATCTTCATTTTTTCAACATACGTAGCTATTACCCTCGAAAACTAAAACTTTTGAAATAGGAAAAGAGCCTTTAATCACATTCTTTACCATGTGCAATCATAAAATTGTCTAATATCTTCATTTTTTCAACATACGTAGCTATTACCCTCGAAAACTAAAACTTTTGAAATAGGAAAAGAGCCTTTAATCACATTCTTTACCATGTGCAATCATAAAATTGTCTAATATCTTCATTTTTTCAACATACGTAGCTATTACCCTCAAAAAGTAAAACTTTTGACATAGGAAAAGAGCCTTTAATCACATTCTTTACCATTTGCAATCATAAAATAGTCTAATATCTTCATTTTTTCAACATACATAGCTATTACCCTCGAAAACTAAAACTTTTGAAATAGGAAAAGAGCCTTTTAATCACATTCTTTACCATGTTCAATCATAAAATTGTCTAATATCTTCATTCTTTCAACATACGTAGCTATTACCCTCGAAAACTAAAACTTTTGAAATAGGAAAAGAGCCTTTAATCACATTCTTTACCATGTGCAATCATAAAATAGTCGAATATCTTCATTTTTTCAACATACGTAGCTATTACCCTCGAAAACTAATACTTTTGAAATAGGAAAAGAGCCTTTAATCACATTCTTTACCATATGCAATCATAAAATTGTCTAATATCTTCATTTTTCAACATACGTAGCTATTACCCTCGAAAACTAAAACTTTTGAAATAGGAAAAGAGCCTTTTAATCACATTCCTTACCATGTGCAATCATAAAATTGTCTAATATCTTCATTTTTTCAACATACGTAGCTATTACCCTCGAAAACTAAAACTTTTGAAATAGGAAAAGAGCCTTTAATCCAGTCTTTACCATGTGCAATCATAAAATTGTCTAATATCTTCATTTTTTCAACATACGTAGCTATTAGCCTCGAAAACTAAAACTTTTGAAATAGGAAAAGAGCCTTTAATCACATTCTTTACCATGTGCAATCATAAAATTGTCTAATATCTTCATTTTTCAACATACGTAGCTATTACCCTGGAAAACTAAAACTTCTGAAATAGGAAAAGAGCCTTTAATCACATTCTTTACCATTTGCAATTATAAAATAGTCTAATATCTTCATTTCTTCAACATACGTAGCTATTACCCTCGAAAACTAAAACTTTTGAAATAGGAAAAGAGCCTTTAATCACATTCTTTACCATGTGCAATCATAAAATTGTCTAATATCTTCATTTTTTTCCATAGACAAAGCTATCACCCTCGAAAACTAAAACTTTTGAAATAGGAAAAGAGCCTTTAATCACATTCTTTACCATTGCAATCATAAAATAGTCTAATATCTTCATTTTTCAACATACGTAGCTATTACCCTCGAAAACTAAAACTTTTGAAATAGGAAAAGAGACTTTAATCACATTCTTTACCATGTGCAATCTTAAAATAGTCTAATATCTTCATTTTTCAACATACGTAGCTATTACCCTCGAAAACTAAAACTTTTGAAATAGGAGAAGAGCCTTTAATCACATTCTTTACCATGTGCAATCATAAAATTGTCTAATATCTTCATTTTTTCAACATACGTAGCTATTACCCTCGAAAACTAAAACTTTTGAAATAGGAAAAGAGCCTTTAATCACATTCTTTACCATGTGCAATCATAAAATTGTCTAATATCTTCATTTTTTCAACATACGTAGCTATTACCCTCGAAAACTAAAACTTTTGACATAGGAAAAGAGCCTTTAATCACATTCTTTACCATTTGCAATCATAAAATAGTCTAATATCTTCATTTTTTCAACATACGTAGCTATTACCCTCGAAAACTAAAACTTTTGAAATAGGAAAAGAGCCTTTAATCCAGTCTTTACCATGTGCAATCATAAAATTGTCTAATATCTTCATTTTTTCAACATACGTAGCTATTACCCTCGAAAACTAAAACTTTTGACATAGGAAAAAGAGCCTTTAATCACATTCTTTACCATTTGCAATCATAAAATAGTCTAATATCTTCATTTTTTCAACATACGTAGCTATTACCCTCGAAAACTAAAACTTTTGAAATAGGAAAAGAGCCTTTAATCCAGTCTTTACCGTTTGCAATCATAAAATAGTCTAATATCTTCATTTTTTCAACCTACGTAGCTATTACCCTCGAAAACTAAAACTTTTAAAATAGGAAAAGAGCCTTTAATCACATTCTTTACCATTTGCAATTATAAAATAGTCTAATATCTTCATTTTTTCAACCATGTGCAATCATAAAATTGTCTAATATCTTCATTTTTTCCACAGACAAAGCTATTACCCTCGAACACTAAAACTTTTCAAATAGGAAAAGAGCCTTTAATCCAGTCTTTACCATGTGCAATCATAAAATTGTCTAATATCTTCATTTTTTTCAACATATGTAGCTATTACCCTCGAAAACTAAAACTTTTGAAATAGGAAAAGAGCCTTTAATCCAGTCTTTACCATGTGCAATCATAAAATTGTCTAATATCTTCATTTTTTCAACATACGTAGCTATTACCCTCGAAAATTAAAACTTTTGAAATAGGAAAAGAGCCTTTAATCACATTCTTTATCATGTGCAATCATAAAATTGTCTAATATCTTCATTTTTTCAACATACGTAGCTATTACCCTCGAAAACTAAAACTTTTGACATAGGAAAAGAGCCTTTAATCACATTCTTTACCATTTGCAATCATAAATAGTCTAATATCTTCATTTTTTCAACATACGTAGCTATTACCCTCGAAAACTAAAACTTTTGAAATAGGAAAAGAGCCTTTAATCACATTATTTACCATGTGCAATCATAAAATAGTCTAATATTTTCATTTTTTTCAACATACGTAGCTACTACCCTCAAAAACTAAAACTTTTGACATAGGAAAAGAGCCTTTAATCACATTCTTTACCATGTGCAATCATAAAATTGTCTAATATCTTCATTTTTTCAACATACGTAGCTATTACCCTCAAAAACTAAAACTTTTCAAATAGGAAAAGAGCCTTTAATCCAGTCCTTACCATGTGCAATCATAAAATTGTCTAATATCTTCATTTTTTCAACATACGTAGCTATTACACTCGAAAACTAAAACTTTTGAAATAGGAAAAGAGCCTTTTATCACATTCTTTACCATGTGCAATCATAAAATAGTCTAATATCTTCATTTTTTCAACATACGTAGCTATTACCTTCGAAAACTAAAACTTTTGAAATTGGAAAAGAGCCTTCAATCACATTCTTTACCATTTGCAATCATAAAATTGTCTAATATCTTCATTTTTTCAACATACGTAGCTATTACCCTCGAAAACTAAAATTTTTGAAATAGGAAAAGAGCCTTTAATCACATTCTTTACCATGTGCAATCATAAAATTGTCTAATATCTTCATTTTTTCAACATACGTAGCTATTACCCTCGAAAACTAAAACTTTTAAAATAGGAAAAGAGTCTTTAATCACATTCTTTACCATGTGCAATCATAAAATAGTCTAATATCTTCATTTTTTCAACATACGTAGCTATTACCCTCGAGAACAAAAACTTTTGAAATAGGAAAAGAGCCTTTAATCACATTCTTTACCATGTGCAATCATAAAATAGTCTAATATCTTCATTTTTTCAACATACGTAGCTATTACCCTCGAAAACTAAAACTTTTGACATAGGAAAAGAGCCTTTAATCACATTCTTTACCATTTGCAATCATAAAATAGTCTAATATCTTCATTTTTTCAACATACGTAGCTATTACCCTCGAAAACTAAAACTTTTGAAATAGGAAAAGAGCCTTTAATCACATTCTGTACCATTTGCAATCATAAAATTGTCTAATATCTTCATTTTTTCAACATACGTAGCTATTACCCTCGAAAACTAAAACTTTTGAAATAGGAAAAGAGCCTTTAATCACATTCTTTACCATTTGCAATCATAAAATAGTCTAATATCTTCATTTTTTAAACATACGTAGCTATTACCCTCGAAAACTAAAACTTTTGAAATAGGAAAAGAGCATTTAATCACATTCTTTACCATGTGCAATCATAAAATTGTCTAATATCTTCATTTTTTCCACAGACAAAGCTATTACCCTCGAAAACTAAAACTTTTGAAATAGGAAAAGAGCCTTTAATCACATTCTTTACCATTTACAATCATAATATAGTCTAATATCTTCATTTTTTCAACATACGTAGCTATTACCCTCGAAAACTAAAACTTTTGTAATAGAAAAAGAGCCTTTAATCACATTCTTTACCATGTGCAATCATAAAATTGTCTAATATCTTCATTTTTTCAACATATGTAGCTATTACCCTCGAAAACTAAAACTTTTGAAATAGGAAAAGAGCCTTTAATCCAGTCTTTACCATGTGCAATCAAAAAATTGTCTAATATCTTAATTTTTTCAACATACGTAGCTATTACCCTCGAAAACTAAAACTTTTGAAATAGGAAAAGAGCCTTTAATCACATTCTTTACCATGTGCAATCATAAAATTGTCTAATATCTTCATTTTTTCAACATACGTAGCTATTACCCTCGAAAACTAAAACTTTTGACATACGAAAAGAGCCTTTAATCACATTCTTTACCATTTGCAATCATAAAATAGTCTAATATCTTCATTTTTTCAACATACGTAGCTATTACCCTCGAAAACTAAAACTTTTGAAATAGGAAAAGAGCCTTTAATCACATTCTTTACCATGTGCAATCATAAAATAGTCTAATTTCTTCATTTTTTCAACATACGTAGCTATTACCCTCGAAAACTAAAACTTTTGACATAGGAAAAGAGCCTTTAATCACATTCTTTACCATGTGCAACCATAAAGTTGTCTAATATCTTCCTTTTTCCACAGACAAATCTATTACCCTCGAAAACTAAAACTTATGACATAGGAAAAGAGCCTTTAATCACATTCTTTACCATTTGCAATCATAAAATAGTCTAATATCTTCATTTTTTCAACATACGTAGCTATTACCCTCGAAAACTAAAACTTTTGGAATAGGAAAATAGCCTTCAATCACATTCTTTACCATTTGCAATCTTAAAAAAGTCTAATATCTTCACTTTTTCAAAATAAGTAGCTATTACCCTCGAAAACTAAAACTTTTGAAATAAGAAAAGAGCCTTTAATCACATTCTTTACCATTTGCAATGCATAAATTGTCTAATATCTTCATTTTTTCAACATACGTAGCTATTACCCTCGAAAACTAAAACTTTTGAAATAGGAAAAGAGCCTTTAATCACAATCTTTACCATGTGCAATCATAAAATTGTCTAATATCTTCATTTTTTTCCATAGACAAAGCTATTACCCTCGAAAACTAAAACTTTTGAAATAGGAAAAGAGCCTTTAATCACATTCTTTACCATTTGCAATCATAAAATAGTCTAATATCTTCATTTTTTCAACATACGTAGCTATTACCCTCGAAAACTAAAACTTTTGAAATAGGAAAAGAGCCTTTAATCACATTCTTTACGATTTGCAATCATAAAATAGTCTAATATCTTCATTTTTTCAACATACGTAGCTATTACCCTCGAAAACTAAAACTTTTGAAATAGGAAAAGAGCCTTTAATCACATTCTTTACCATGTACAATCATAAAATAGTCTAATATCTTCATTTTTTCCACAGACCTAGCTATTACCCTCGAAAACTAAAACTTTTGAAATAGGAAAAGAGCCTTTAATCACATTCTTTACCATTTGCAATCATAAAATAGTCTAATATCTGCATTTTTTCAACATACGTAGCTATTTTCCTCGAAAACTAAAACTTTTGAAATAGGAAAATAGCCTTTAATCACATTCTTTACCATTTGCAATCATAGAATAGTCTAATATCTTCATTTTTTCCACAGACAAAAGCTATTACCCTCGAAAACTAAAACTTTTGACATAGGAAAAGAGCCTTTAATCACATTCTTTACCATTTGCAATCATAAAATTGTCTAATATCTTCATTTTTTCAACATACGTAGCTATTACCCTCGAAAACTAAAACTTTTGGAATAGAAAAAGAGCCTTTAATCACATTCTTTACCATTTGCAATCTTAAAATAGTCTAATATCTTCATTTTTTCAAAATAAGTAGCTATTACCCTCGAAAACTAAAACTTTTGACATAAGAAAAGAGCCTTTAATCACATTCTTTACCATTTGCAATCATAAAATTGTCTAATATCTTCATTTTTTCAACATACGTAGCTATTACCCTCGAAAACTAAAACTTTTGAAATAGGAATAGAGCCTTTAATCACATTCTTTACCATGTGCAATCCTAAAATAGTCTAATATATTCATTTTTTCCACAGACCTAGCTATTACCCTCGAAAACTAAAACTTTTGAAATAGGAAAAGAGCCTTTAATCACATTCTTTACGATTTGCAATCATAAAATAGTCTAATATCTTCATTTTTTCACATACGTAGCTATTACCCTCGAAAACTGAAACTTTTGAAAGAGGAAAAGAACCTTTAATCACATTCTTTACTATTTACAATCATAAAATAGTCTAATATATCATTTTTTCCACAGACAAAGCTATTACCCTCGAAAACTAAAACTTTTGAAATAGGAAAAGAGCCTTTAATCACATTCTTTATCATTTGCAATCATGAAATAGTCTAATATCTTCATTTATCCAACATACGTAGCTATTACCCTCGAAAACTAAAACTTTTGAAATGGGAAAACAGCCTTTAATCATATTCTTTACCGATTGCAATCATAAAATAGTCTAATATCTTCATTTTTTCAACATACGTAGCTATTACCCTCGAAAACTAAAACCTTTGAAATAGTAAAAGAGATTTTAATCACATTCTTTACCATTTGCAATCATAAAATAGTCTAATATTTTCATTTTTTCCACAGACAAAGCTATTACCCTCGAAAACTAAAGCTTTTGAAATAGGAAAAGAGCCTTTGAAAGAGCCTTGTTGAAAAAATGAAGATATTAGACTATTTTATGATTGCACATGGTTAAGAATGTCATTAAAGGCTCTTTTCCTATTTCAAAAGTTTTTGTTTTTGAGGGTAATAGCTACGTATGTGGAAAAAATGAAGATATTAGACAATTTTATGATTGCACATGGTAAAGAATGTGATTAAAGGCTCTTTTCCTATTTCAAAAGTTTTAGTTTTCGAGGGTAATAGCTACGTATGTTGAAAAAATGAAGATATTAGACTATTTTATGATTGCACATGGTAAAGAATGTGATTAAAGTCTCTTTTCCTATTTCAAAAGTTTTAGTTTTCGAGGGTAATAGCTACGTATGTTGAAAAAATGAAGATATTAGACTATTTTATGATTGCAAATGGTAAAGAATGTGATTAAAGGCTCTTTTCCTATTTCAAAAGTTTTAGTTTTCGAGGGTAATAGCTTTGTCTATGGAAAAAATGAAGATATTAGACAATTTTATGATTGCACATGGTAAAGAATGTGATTAAAGGCTCTTTTCCTATTTCAAAAGTTTTAGTTTTCGAGGGTAATAGCTACGTATGTTGAAGAAATGAAGATATTAGACTATTTTATGATTGCAAATGCTAAAGAATGTGATTAAAGGCTCTTTTCCTATTTCAGAAGTTTTAGTTTTCGAGGGTAATAGCTACGTTTGTTGAAAAAATGAAGATATTAGACTATTTTATGATTGCAAATGGTAAAGAATGTGATGAAAGGCTTTTTTCCTATGTCAAAAGTTTTAGTTTTCGAGGGTAATAGCTACGTATGTTGAAAAAATGAAGATATTAGACTATTTTATGATTGCACATGGTAAAGAATGTGATTAAAGGCTCTTTTACTATTTCAAAAGTTCTAGTTTTTGAGGGTAATAGCTACGTATGTTGAAAAAATGAAAATATTAGACAATTTTATGATTGCAAATGGAAAAGAATGTGATTAAAGGCTCTTTTCCTATGTCAAAAGTTTTTGTTTTCGAAGGTAATAGCTACGTATGTTGAAAAAAATGAAGATATTAGACTATTTTATGATTGCACATGGTAAAGAATGTGATTAAAGGCTCTTTTCCTATTTCAAAAGTTTTAGTTCTCGAGGGTAATAGCTACGTATGTTGAAAAAATGAAGATATTAGACTATATTATGATTGCAAATGGTAAAGAATGTGATTAAAGGCTCTTTTCCTATGTCAGAAGTTTTAGTTTTCGAGGGTAATAGCTACGTATGTTGAAAAATAAAGATATTAGACAATTTTATGATTGCACATGGTAAAGAATGTGATTAAAGGCTCTTTTCCTATTTCAAAAGTTTTAGTTTTCGAGGGTAATAGCTACGTATGTTGAAAAAATGAAGATATTAGACAATTTTATGATTGCACATGGTAAAGACTGGATTAAAGGCTCTTTTCCTATTTCAAAAGTTTTAGTTTTCGATGGTAATAGCTACGTGTGTTGAAAAAATGAAGATATTAGACAATTTTATGATTGCACATGGTAAAGAATGTGACTAAAAGGCTCTTTTCCTATTTCAAAAGTTTTAGTTTTCGAGGGTAATAGCTACGTATGTTGAAAAAATGAAGATATTAGACTATTTTATGATTACAAATGGTAAAGAATGTGATTAAAGGCTCTTTTCCTATTTTAAAAGTTTAGTTTTCGAGAGTAATAGCTTTGTCTGTGGAAAAAATGAAGATATTAGACAATTTTATGATTGCACATGGTAAAGAATGTGATTATATGCTCTTTTCCTATTTCAAAAGTTTTAGTTTTCGAGGGTAATAGCTACGTATGTTGAAAAAATGAAGATATTAGACTGTTTTATGATTGCAAATGGTAAAGAATGTGATTAAAGGCTCTTTTCCTATGTCAAAAGTTATAGTTTTTGAGGGTAATAGCTACGTATGTTGAAAAAATGAAGATATTAGACAATTTTATGATTGCACATGGTAAAGAATGTGATTAAAGGCTCTTTTCCTATTTCAAAAGTTTTAGTTTTCGAGGGTAATAGCTACGTATGTTGAAAAAATGAAGATATTAGACAATTTTATGATTGCACATGGTAAAGAATGTGATTAAAGGCTCTTTTCCTATTTCAAAAGTTTTAGTTTTCGAGGGTAATAGCTACGTATATTGAAGAAATGAAGATATTAGACTATTTTATGATTGCAAATGGTAAAGAATGTGATTAAAGGCTCTTTTCCTATTTCAGAAGTTTTAGTTTTCGAGGGTAATAGCTACGTATGTTGAAAAAAAGTTTCAAACTTACTTTTGAAACCTTAACTTACTTTTGAAACATAAAGAATGTGATTTAAGGCTCTTTTCCTATTTCAAATGTTTTAGTTTTCGAGGGTAATAGCTTTGTCTGTGGAAAAAATGAAGATATTAGACTATTTTATGATTGCAAATGGTAAAGAATGTGATTAAAGGCTCTTTAACTATTTCAAAAGTTTTAGTTTTCGAGGGTAATAGCTACGTATGTGAAAAAATGAAGATATTAGACTATTTTATGATTGCAAATGGTAAAGAATGTGATTAAAGGCTCTTTTCCTATTTCAAAAGTTTTAGTTTTCGAGGGTAATAGCTTTGTCTTTGGAAAAAATGAATATATTAGACTATTTTATGATTGTAATTTTAGTTTTCGAGGGTAATAGCTAAGTATGGAGAAAAAATGAAGATATTAGACTATTTTATGATTGCACATGGTAAAAAATGTGATTAAAGGCTCTTTTCCTATTTCAAAAGTTTTAGTTTTCGAGGGTAATAGCTACGTATGTTGAAAAAAAGTTTCAAACTTACTTTTGAAACTTTTGAAATATTGCACTCTTTTCCTATTTCAAAACTTTTAGTTTTCGAGGGTAATAGCTTTGTCTGTGGAAAAAATGAAGATATTAGACTATTATATGATTGCAAATGGTAAAGAATATGATTAAAGGCTCTTTTCCTATTTCAAAGTTTAATTTTCTGCGGTAAGAGCTACGTATGTTGAAAAAACGAAGATATTAGACTATTTTATGATTGCAAATGGTAAAGAATGTGATTAAAGGCTCTTTTCCTATTTTAAAAGTTTTAGTTTTCGAGGGTAAGAGCTTTGTCTGTGGAAAACATGAAGATATTAGACAATTTTATGATTGCACATGGTAAAGAATGTGATTAAAGGCTCTTTAACTATTTCAAAAGTTTTAGTTTTCGAGGTTAATAGCTACCTATGTTGAAAAAATGAAGATATTAGACTATTTTATGACTGCAAATGGTAAAGAATGTGATTAAAGGCTCTTTTCCTATTTCAAAAGTTATAGTTTTCGAGGGTAATAGCTACGTATGATGAAAAAATGAAGATATTAGACTATTTTATGATTGCAAATGGTAAAGAATGTGATGAAAGGATCTTTTCCTATGTCAAAAGTTTTAGTTTTCGAGGGTAATAGCTTTGTCTGTGGAAAAAAATGAAGATATTAGACAATTTTATGATTGCACATGGTAAAGAATGTGATTAAAGGCTCTTTTCCTATTTCAAAAGTTTTAGTTTTCGAGGGTAATAGCTTTGTCTGTGGAAAAAATGAAGATATTAGACAATTTTATGATTGCACATGGTAAAGAATGTGATTAAAGGCTCTTTTCCTATTTCAAAAGTTTTAGTTTTCGAGGGTAATAGCTACGTATGTTGAAAAAATGAAGATATTAGACTATTTTATGATTACAAATGGTAAAGTATGTGATTAAAGGCTCTTTTCCTATGTCAAAAGTTTTAGTTTTCGAGGGTAATAGCTACGTATGTTGAAAAAATGAAGATATTAGACTATTTTATGATTGCAAATGGTAAAGAATGTGATTAAAGGCTGTTTTCCTATTTCAAAAGTTTTAGTTTTCGAGGGTAATAGCTACGTATGTTGGATAAATGAAGATATTAGACTATTTTATGATTGCAAATGGTAAAGAATGTGATTAAAGGCTCTTTTCCTATTTCAAAAGTTTTAGTTTTCGAGGGTAATCTACGTATGTTGAAAAAATGAAGATATTAGACTATTTTATGATTGCAAATGGTAAAGAATGTGATTAAAGGCTCATTTCCTATTTCAAAAGTTTTAGTTTTTGAGGGTAATAGCTTTGTCTTTGGAAAAAATGAATATATTAGACTATTTTATGATTGTAATTTTAGTTTTCGAGGGTAATAGCTACGTATGTTGAAAAAAAAGTTTCAAACTTACTTTTGAAACTTTTGAAATATTGCACTCTTTTCCTATTTCAAAACTTTTAGTTTTCGAGGGTAATAGCTTTGTCTGTGGAAAAAATGAAGATATTAGACTATTATATGATTGCAAATGGTAAAGAATGTGATTAAAGGCTCTTTTCCTATTTCAAAAGTTTAATTTTCTGCGGTAAGAGCTACGTATGTTGAAAAAACGAAGATATTAGACTATTTTATGATTGCAAATGGTAAAGAATGTGATTAAAGGCTCTTTTCCTATTTTAAAAGTTTTAGTTTTCGAGGGTAAGAGCTTTGTCTGTGGAAAACATGAATATATTAGACAATTTTATGATTGCACATGGTAAAGAATGTGATTAAAGGCTCTTCTCCTATTTCAAAAGTTTTAGTTTTCGAGGGTAATAGCTACCTATGTTGAAAAAATGAAGATAATAGACTATTTTATGACTGCAAATGGTAAAGAATGTGATTAAAGGCTCTTTTCCTATTTCAAAAGTTATAGTTTTCGAGGGTAATAGCTACGTATGATGAAAAAATGAAGATATTAGACTATTTTATGATTGCAAATGGTAAAGAATGTGATTAAAGGCTCTTTTCCTATGTCAAAAGTTTTAGTTTTCGAGGGTAATAGCTTTGTCTGTGGAAAAAATGAAGATATTAGACAATTTTATGATTGCACATGGTAAAGAATGTGATTAAAGGCTCTTTTCCTATTTCAAAAGTTTTAGTTTTCGAGGGTAAGAGCTTTGTCTGTGGAAAAAATGAAGATATTAGACAATTTTATGATTGCACATGGTAAAGAATGTGATTAAAGGCTCTTTTCCTATTTCAAAAGTCTTAGTTTTCGAGGGTAATAGCTACGTATGTTGAAAAAATGAAGATATTAGACTATTTTATGATTACAAATGGTAAAGTATGTGATTAAAGGCTCTTTTTCTATGTCAAAAGTTTTAGTTTTCGAGGGTAATAGCTACGTATGTTGAAAAAATGAAGATATTAGACTATTTTATGATTGCAAATGGTAAAGAATATGATTAAAGGCTGTTTTCCTATTTCAAAAGTTTTAGTTTTCGAGGGTAATAGCTACGTATGTTGGATAAATGAAGATATTAGACTATTTTATGATTGCAAATGGTAAAGAATGTGATTAAAGGCTCTTTTCCTATTTCAAAAGTTTTAGTTTTCGAGGGTAATCTACGTATGTTGAAAAAATGAAGATATTAGACTATTTTATGATTGCAAATGGTAAAGAATGTGATTAAAGGCTCTTTTCCAATGTCAAAAGTCTTAGTTTTCGAGGGTAATAGCTAAGCATGTTGAAAAAATGAAGATATTAGACAATTTTATGATTGCAAATGGTAAAGAATGTAATTAAAGGCTCTTTTCCTTTTTCAAAAGTTTTAGTTTTCGAGGGTAATAGCTATGTCTGTGGAAAAAATGAAGATTTTAGACTGTTTTATGATTGCACATGGTGAAGAATGTGATTAAAGGCTCTTTTCCTATTTCAAAAGTTTTAGTTTTCGAGGGTAATAGCTACATATGTTGAAAAAATGAAGATATTAGACTATTTTATGATTGCAAATGGTAAAGAATGTGATTAAAGGCTCTTTTCCTATTTCAAGTCAAATCGAGTCCTATCGAGTCAAAACCTAATTTTATCCAGCAATTACAGGCAAGTGCTGATTTTGTTATTTCTAACTACCCCAATGCTGGCCTTTTTTTAGTTGGCGATGCCAATGACCTTAAAATGGATTCCTTCTGTGCTTCACTTAAAGTAAAGCAAATTGTTAAAACACCTAAGACTCGGGGAAATACCTCTCTTGATATTATTTTAACTAATATGTATAATTTTTACACCCCTCCCTCAACTTTGCCCCCATTAGGTAGGAGTTATCATCTTTCCATTCTTTTGTCCCCCTCCTCAACTTTTAAGTATACTTTCTCAAAGACTTATAGCACTTACCGCCCCCTTCAAAATTCTGGTCTTCTTTCTTTTGGTATGTGGCTGAGTACTGAAGATTGGTCCGACATTTATAGCTTACAAAACCTTGATGAGAAAACAGCCACGTTTCATAAAAAGCTAACTGATAAATATCAAATTGTTTCCCAGAAAAAAGGTTTAAAAGGTGCTCAAGTGACAAATCCTTTATTAATCAAACAATAAAAACACTAATTAGAACCAAATTGAAGCTGTTTAAGAATCGTAAACTCGATCAAGCCAATATATTTAGAAAATCAATTAAAAGAGAAATTCGTAAATTGGCACGATCATACTACAAAAATAACATCGAAGAATTGTTTACTAATAAGCCAAAAAACTGGTATTCCGAGGTTAAAAAGCTATTTGGCAGGAGTCTTGACCAGCTTAATTTCAACTTACCAGAGCCCCCTGATGTTACTGCAAATAATCTAATAAATTTCTCGCTTCCATTGTCCAGAGCCTTCCAGAATTGCCAATCCAATTATCAACAGGAGCCTCATCCCCTCTTTTCCCGACTGTTTCCCCGTCTGAGATTGAAAGAAGAATTGATACACTAAGATAGACAAGTGTTTGTCCTTTGGATATCCCATTTCCTCTTATTAGAGCCTTCGGTGATTTCCTGTCTAAGCCCTTGTCTGTCCTGTTTAACGAAACTACTAAGTCTGGTCAGATTTCAACAATTTGGAAACAGGGTTTAATTACCCCTTTGAAAAAGAAAAACGGAAAGCCTGGCTTTGATGGCGTTCGACCTATTACACTTACTCCTATTTTTTCAAAATTGTATGAAGGATTCCTTGCAGATTT
>NW_027064661.1:0-25080 GCF_032884065.1 Artemia franciscana
AACATACGTAGCTATTACCCTCAAAAACAAAAACTTTTGAAATAGGAAAAGAGCCTTTAATCACATTCTTTACCATTTGCAATCATAAAATAGTCTAATATCTTCATTTTTTCAACATACGTAGCTATTACCCTCGAAAACTAAAACTTTTGACATAGGAAAAGAGCCTTTAATCACATTCTTTACCATTTGCAATCATTTTTTTCACAGACAAAGCTATTACCCTCGAAAACTAAAACTTTTGAAATAGGAAAAGAGCCTTTAATCACATTCTTTACCATTTGCAATCATAAAATAGTCTAATGTCTTCATTTTTTCAACAAACGTAGCTATTACCCTCGAAAACTAAAACTTTTGACATAGGAAAAGAGCCTTTAATCACAATCTTTACCCTTTGCAATCATAAAATAGTCTAATATCTTCATTTTTTCAACATACATAGCTATTACCCTCGAAAAGTAAAACTTTTGAAATAGGAAAAGAGCCTTTAATGACATTCTTTACCATGTGCAATCATAAAATAGTCTAATATCTTCATTTTTTCAACATACGTAGCTATTACCCTCGAAAACTAAAACTTTTGACATAGGAAAAGAGCCTTTAATCACATTCTTTACCATTTGCAATCATAAAATAGTCTAATATCTTCATTTTTTCAACATACGTAGCTATTACCCTCGAAAACTAAAACTTATGACATAGGAAAATAGCCTTTAATCACATTCTTTACCAAGTGCAGTCATAAAATTGTCTAATATCTTCATTTTTTCAACATACGTAGCTTCTAACCTCGAAAACTAAAACTTTTGAAATAGGAAAAGAGCCTTTAATCACATTTTTTACCATTTGCAATCATAAAATAGTCTAATATCTTCACTTTTTCAACATACGTAGCTATTACCCTCGAAAACTAAAACTTTTGAAATAGGAAAAGAGCCTTTAATCACATTCTTTACCATTTGCAATCATAAAATAGTCTAATATCTTCATTTTTTCCACAGACAAAGCTATTACCCTCGAAAACTAAAACTTTTGAAATAGGAAAAGAGGCTTTAATCACATTCTTTACCATTTGCAATCATAAAATAGTCTAATATCTTCATTTTTTCAACATACGTAGCAATTACCCTCGAAAACTAAAACTTTTGAAATAGTAAAAGAGCCTTTTATCACATTCTTTACCATTTGTAATCATAAAATTGTCTAATATCTTCATTTTTTCAACATACGTAGCTATTACCCTCGAAAACTAAAACTTTTGAAATAGGAAAAGAGCCTTTAATCACATTCTTTACCATGTGCAATCATAAAAAAGTCTAATATCTTCATATTTTCAACATACGTAACTATAACCCTCGAAAACTAAAACTTTTGAAATAGGAAAAGAGCCTCTAATCACATTCTTTACCATTTGCAATCATAAAATAGTCTAATATCTTCATTTTTTCCACAGACATAGCTATTACCCTCGAAAACTAAAACTTTTGACATAGGAAAAGAGCCTTTAAGCACATTTTTTACCATTTGCAATCATAAAATAGTCCAATATCTTCATTTTTTAAACATACGTAGCTATTACCCTCGAAAACTAAAACTTTTGACATAGGAAAAGAGCCTTTAATCACATTCTTTACCATGTGCAGTCATAAAATTGTCTAATATCTTCATTTTTTCAACATACGTAGCTATTACCCTCGAAAACTAAAACTTTTGAAATAGGAAAAGAGCCTTTAATCACATTCTTTACCATTTGCAATCATTTTTTTCACAGACAAAGCTATTACCCTCGAAAACTAAAACTTTTGAAATAGGAAAAGAGCCTTTAATCACATTCTTTACCATTTGCAATCATAAAATAGTCTAATATCTTCATTTTTTCAACAAACGTAGCTATTACCCTCGAAAACTAAAACTTTTGAAATAGGAAAAGAGCCTTTAATCACATTCTTTACCATTTGCAATCATAAAATAGTCTAATATCTTCATTTTTTCAACATACGTAGCTATTACCCTCGAAAAGTAAAACTTTTGAAATAGGAAAAGAGCCTTTAATCACATTCTTTACCATTTGCAATCATAAAATAGTCTAATATCTTCATTTTTTCAACATACGTAGCTATTACCCTCGAAAACTAAAACTTTTGACATAGGAAAAGAGCCTTTAATCACATTCTTTACCATTTGCAATCATAAAATAGTCTAATATCTTCATTTTTTCAACATACGTAGCTATTACCCTCGAAAACTAAAACTTTGACATAGGAAAAGAGCCTTTAATCACATTCTTTACCAAGTGCAGTCATAAAATTGTCTAATATCTTCATTTTTTCAACATACGTAGCTATTAACCTCGAAAACTAAAACTTTTGAAATAGGAAAAGAGCCTTTAATCACATTCTTTACCATTTGCAATCATAAAATAGTCTAATATCTTCATTTTTTCAACATACGTAGCTATTACCCTCGAAAACTAAAACTTTTGAAATAGGAAAAGAGCCTTTAATCACATTCTTTACCATTTGCAATCATAAAATAGTCTAATATCTTCATTTTTTCAACATACGTAGCTATTACCCTCGAAAACTAAAACTTTTGAAATAGGAAAAGAGCCTTTAATCACATTCTTTACCATGTGCAATCATAAAATAGTCTAATATCTTCATTTTTTCAACATACGTAGCTATTACCCTCGAAAACTAAAACTTTTGAAATAGGAAAAGAGCCTTTAATCACATTCTTTACCATTTGCAATCATAAAATAGTCTAATATCTTCATTTTTTCAACATACGTAGCTATTACCCTCGAAAACTAAAACTTTTGAAATAGGAAAAGAGCCTTTAATCACATTCTTTACCATTTGCAATCATAAAATAGTCTAATATCTTCATTTTTTCAACATACGTTGCTATTACCCTCGAAAACTAAAACTTTTGACATAGGAAAAGAGCCTTTAATCACATTTTTTACCATGTGCAATCATAAAATAGTCTAATATCTTCATTTTTTCAACATACGTAGCTATTACCCTCGAAAACTAAAACTTTTGACATAGGAAAAGAGCCTTTAATCACATTCTTTACCATTTGCAATCATAAAATAGTCTAATATCCACAACAAAGCTATTACCCTCGAAAACTAAAACTTTTGAAATAGGAAAAGAGCCTTTAATCACATTCTTTACCATTTGCAATCATAAAATAGTCTAATATCTTCATTTTTTCAACAACGTAGCTATTACCCTCGAAAACTAAAACTTTTGACATAGGAAAAGAGCCTTTAATCACATTCTTTACCATTTGCAATCATAAAATAGTCTAATATCTTCATTTTTTCAACATACGTAGCTATTACCCTCGAAAACTAAAACTTTTGACATAGGAAAAGAGCCTTTAATCACATTCTTTACCATGTGCAGTCATAAAATTGTCTAATATCTTCATTTTTTCAACATACGTAGCTATTACCCTCGAAAACTAAAACTTTTGAAATAGGAAAAGAGCCTTTAATCACATTCTTTACCATTTGCAATCATAAAATAGTCTAATATCTTCATTTTTCAACATACGTAGCTATTACCCTCGAAAACTAAAACTTTTGAAATAGGAAAAGAGCCTTTAATCACATTCTTTACCATTTGCAATCATAAAATAGTCTAATATCTTCATTTTTTCCACAGACAAAGCTATTACCCTCGAAAACTAAAACTTTTGAAATAGGAAAAGAGCCTTTAATCACATTCTTTACCATTTGCAATCATAAAATAGTCTAATATCTTCATTTTTTCAACATACGTAGCTATTACCCTCGAAAACTAAAACTTTTGAAATAGGAAAAGAGCCTTTTATCACATTCTTTACCATTTGCAATCATAAAATAGTCTAATATCTTCATTTTTTCAACATACGTAGCTATTACCCTCGAAAACTAAAACTTTTGACATAGGAAAAGAGCCTTTAATCACATTCTTTACCATTTGCAATCATAAAATAGTCTAATATCTTCATTTTTTCAACATACGTAGCTATTACCCTCGAAAACTAAAACTTTGACATAGGAAAAGAGCCTCAATCACATTCTTTACCATGTGCAATCATAAAATTGTCTAATATCTTCATTTTTTCAACATACGTAGCTATTACCCTCGAAAACTAAAACTTTTGAAATAGGAAAAGAGCCTTTAATCACATTCTTTACCATTTGCAATCATAAAATAGTCTAATATCTTCATTTTTTCAACATACGTAGCTATTACCCTCGAAAACTAAAACTTTTGAAATAGGAAAAGAGCCTTTAATCACATTCTTTACCATTTGCAATCATAAAATAGTCTAATATCTTCATTTTTTCAACATACGTAGCTATTACCCTCGAAAACTAAAACTTTTGAAATAGGAAAAGAGCCTTTAATCACATTCTTTACCATGCAATCATAAAATAGTCTAATATCTTCATTTTTTCCACAGACAAAGCTATTACCCTCGAAAACTAAAACTTTTGAAATAGGAAAAGAGCCTTTAATCACATTCTTTACCATTTGCAATCATAAAATAGTCTAATATCTTCATTTTTTCAACATACGTAGCTATTACCCTCGAAAACTAAAACTTTTGAAATAGGAAAAGAGCCTTTAATCACATTCTTTACCATTTGCAATCATAAAATAGTCTAATATCTTCATTTTTTCAACATACGTAGCTATTACCCTCGAAAAACTAAAACTTTTGAAATAGGAAAAGAGCCTTTAATCACATCTTTACCATTTGCAATCATAAAATAGTCTAATATCTTCATTTTTTCAACATACGTAGCTATTACCCTCGAAAACTAAAACTTTTGACATAGGAAAAGAGCCTTTAATCACATTCTTTACCATTTGCAATCATAAAATAGTCTAATATCTTCATTTTTTCAACATACGTAGCTATTACCCTCGAAAACTAAAACTTTTGACATAGGAAAAGAGCCTTTAATCACATTCTTTACCATTTGCAATCATAAAATAGTCTAATATCTTCATTTTTTCAACATACGTAGCTATTACCCTCGAAAACTAAAACTTTTGAAATAGGAAAAGAGCCTTTAATCACATTCTTTACCATTTGCAATCATAAAATAGTCTAATATCTTCATTTTTTCAACATACGTAGCTATTACCCTCGAAAACTAAAACTTTTGAAATAGGAAAAGAGCCTTTAATCACATTCTTTACCATTTGCAATCATAAAATAGTCTAATATCTTCATTTTTTCAACATACGTAGCTATTACCCTCGAAAACTAAAACTTTTGAAATAGGAAAAGAGCCTTTAATCACATTCTTTACCATGTGCAATCATAAAATAGTCTAATATCTTCATTTTTTCAACATACGTAGCTATTACCCTCGAAAACTAAAACTTTTGAAATAGGAAAAGAGCCTTTAATCACATTCTTTACCATTTGCAATCATAAAATAGTCTAATATCTTCATTTTTTCAACATACGTAGCTATTACCCTCGAAAACTAAAACTTTTGACATAGGAAAAGAGCCTTTAATCACATTCTTTACCATTTGCAATCATAAAATAGTCTAATATCTTCATTTTTTCAACATACGTAGCTATTACCCTCGAAAACTAAAACTTTTGAAATAGGAAAAGAGCCTTTAATCACATTCTTTACCATGTGCAATCATAAAATTGTCTAATATCTTCATTTTTTCCACAGACAAGCTATTACCCTCGAAAACTAAAACTTTTGAAATAGGAAAAGAGCCTTTAATCACATTCTTTACCATTTGCAATCATAAATAGTCTAATATCTTCATTTTTTCAACATACGTAGCTATTACCCTCGAAAACTAAAACTTTTGAAATAGGAAAAGAGCCTTTAATCACATTCTTTACCATTTGCAATCATAAAATAGTCTAATATCTTCATTTTTTCAACATACGTAGCTATTACCCTCGAAAACTAAAACTTTTGAAATAGGAAAAGAGCCTTTAATCACATTCTTTACCATTTGCAATCATAAAATAGTCTAATATCTTCATTTTTTCAACATACGTAGCTATTACCCTCGAAAACTAAAACTTTTGAAATAGGAAAAGAGCCTTTAATCACATTCTTTACCATTTGCAATCATAAAATAGTCTAATATCTTCATTTTTTCAACATACGTAGCTATTACCCTCGAAAACTAAAACTTTTGAAATAGGAAAAGAGCCTTTAATCACATTCTTTACCATTTGCAATCATAAAATAGTCTAATATCTTCATTTTTTCAACAGACGTAGCTATTACCCTCGAAAACTAAAACTTTTGAAATAGGAAAAGAGCCTTTAATCACATTCTTTACCATTTGCAATCATAAAATAGTCTAATATCTTCATTTTTTCAACATACAAGCTATTACCCTCGAAAACTAAAACTTTTGAAATAGGAAAAGAGCCTTTAATCACATTCTTTACCATTTGCAATCATAAAATAGTCTAATATCTTCATTTTTTCAACATACGTAGCTATTACCCTCGAAAACTAAAACTTTTGAAATAGGAAAAGAGCCTTTAATCACATTCTTTACCATTTGCAATCATAAAATAGTCTAATATCTTCATTTTTTCAACATACGTAGCTATTACCCTCGAAAACTAAAACTTTTGACATAGGAAAAGAGCCTTTAATCACATTCTTTACCATTTGCAATCATAAAATAGTCTAATATCTTCATTTTTTCAACATACGTAGCTATTACCCTCGAAAACTAAAACTTTTGAAATAGGAAAAGAGCCTTTAATCACATTCTTTACCATGTGCAATCATAAAATAGTCTAATATCTTCATTTTTTCAACATACGTAGCTATTACCCTCGAAAACTAAAACTTTTGACATAGGAAAAGAGCCTTTAATCACATTCTTTACCATTTGCAATCATAAAATAGTCTAATATCTTCATTTTTTCAACATACGTAGCTATTACCCTCGAAAACTAAAACTTTTGAAATAGGAAAAGAGCCTTTAATCACATTCTTTACCATTTGCAATCATAAAATAGTCTAATATCTTCATTTTTTCAACATACGTAGCTATTACCCTCGAAAACTAAAACTTTTGAAATAGGAAAAGAGCCTTTAATCACATTCTTTACCATGTGCAATCATAAAATAGTCTAATATCTTCATTTTTTCAACATACGTAGCTATTACCCTCGAAAACTAAAACTTTTGACATAGGAAAAGAGCCTTTAATCACATTCTTTACCATTTGCAATCATAAAATAGTCTAATATCTTCATTTTTTCAACATACGTAGCTATTACCCTCGAAAACTAATAACTTTTGAAATAGGAAAAGAGCCTTTAATTGCATTCTTTACCATGTGCAATCATAAAATAGTCTAATATCTTCATTTTTTCAACATACGTAGCTATTACCCTCGAAAACTAAAACTTTTGAAATAGGAAAAGAGCCTTTAATCACATTCTTTACCATTTGCAATCATAAAATAGTCTAATATCTTCATTTTTTCAACATACGTAGCTATTACCCTCGAAAACTAAAACTTTTGACATAGGAAAAGAGCCTTTAATCACATTCTTTACCATTTGCAATCATAAATAGTCTAATTCTTCATTTTTTCAACATACGTAGCTATTACCCTCGAAAACTAAAACTTTTGACATAGGAAAAGAGCCTTTAATCACATTCTTTACCATTTGCAATCATAAAATAGTCTAATATCTTCATTTTTTCAACATACGTAGCTATTACCCTCGAAAACTAAAACTTTTGAAATAGGAAAAGAGCCTTTAATCACATTCTTTACCATTTGCAATCATAAAATAGTCTAATATCTTCATTTTTTCAACATACGTAGCTATTACCCTCGAAAACTAAAACTTTTGAAATAGGAAAAGAGCCTTTAATCACATTCTTTACCATTTGCAATCATAAAATAGTCTAATATCTTCATTTTTTCAACATACGTAGCTATTACCCTCGAAAACTAAAACTTTTGACATAGGAAAAGAGCCTTTAATCACATTCTTTACCATGTGCAATCATAAAATAGTCTAATATCTTCATTTTTTCAACATACGTAGCTATTACCCTCGAAAACTAAAACTTTTGATAGGAAAAGAGCCTTTAATCACATTCTTTACCATTTGCAATCATAAAATAGTCTAATATCTTCATTTTTTCAACATACGTAGCTATTACCCTCGAAAACTAAAACTTTTGACATAGGAAAAGAGCCTTTAATCACATTCTTTACCATTTGCAATCATAAAATAGTCTAATATCTTCATTTTTTCAACATACGTAAAGCTATTACCCTCGAAAACTAAAACTTTTGAAATAGGAAAAGAGCCTTTAATCACATTCTTTACCATTTGCAATCATAAAATAGTCTAATATCTTCATTTTTTCCACAGACAAAGCTCTTACCCTCGAAAACTAAAACTTTTGACATAGGAAAAGAGCCTTTAATCACATTCTTTACCATTTGCAATCATAAAATAGTCTAATATCTTCATTTTTTCAACATACGTAGCTATTACCCTCGAAAACTAAAACTTTTGAAATAGGAAAAGAGCCTTTAATCACATTCTTTACCATGTGCAATCATAAAATAGTCTAATATCTTCATTTTTTCAACATACATAGCTATTACCCTCGAAAACTAAAACTTTTGACATAGGAAAAGAGCCTTTAATCACATTCTTTACCATTTGCAATCATAAAATAGTCTAATATCTTCATTTTTTCAACATACGTAGCTATTACCCTCGAAAACTAAAACTTTTGAAATAGGAAAAGAGCCTTTAATCACATTCTTTACCATTTGCAATCATAAAATAGTCTAATATCTTCATTTTTTCAACATACGTAGCTATTACCCTCGAAAACTAAAACTTTTGAAATAGGAAAAGAGCCTTTAATCACATTCTTTACCATTTGCAATCATAAAATAGTCTAATATCTTCATTTTTTCACATACAGCTATTACCCTCGAAAACTAAAACTTTTGAAATAGGAAAAGAGCCTTTAATCACATTCTTTACCATGTGCAATCATAAAATAGTCTAATATCTTCATTTTTTCAACATACGTAGCTATTACCCTCGAAAACTAAAACTTTTGAAATAGGAAAAGAGCCTTTAATCACATTCTTTACCATTTGCAATCATAAAATAGTCTAATATCTTCATTTTTTCAACATACGTAGCTATTACCCTCGAAAACTAAAACTTTTGAAATAGGAAAAGAGCCTTTAATCACATTCTTTACCATTTGCAATCATAAAATAGTCTAATATCTTCATTTTTTCAACATACGTAGCTATTACCCTCGAAAACTAAAACTTTTGACATAGGAAAAGAGCCTTTAATCACATTCTTTACCATTTGCAATCATAAAATAGTCTAATATCTTCATTTTTTCAACATACGTAGCTATTACCCTCGAAAACTAAAACTTTTGACATAGGAAAAGAGCCTTTAATCACATTCTTTACCATTTGCAATCATAAAATAGTCTAATATCTTCATTTTTTCAACATACGTAGCTATTACCCTCGAAAACTAAAACTTTTGAAATAGGAAAAGAGCCTTTAATCACATTCTTTACCATTTGCAATCATAAAATAGTCTAATATCTTCATTTTTTCAACATACGTAGCTATTACCCTCGAAAACTAAAACTTTTGAAATAGGAACAGAGCCTTTAATCACATTCTTTACCATTTGTAATCATAAAATAGTCTAATATCTTCATTTTTTCAACATACGTAGCTATTACCCCCGAAACTAAAACTTTTGACATAGGAAATGAGCCTTTAATCACATTCTTTACCATGTGCAATCATAAAATAGTCTAATATCTTCATTTTTTCAACATACGTAACTATTATCCTCGAAAACTAAAACTTTTGACATAGGAAAAGAGCCTTTAATCACATTCTTTACCATTTGCAATCATAAAATAGTCTAATATCTTCATTTTTTCAACATACGTAGCTATTACCAGAGAAAACTAAAACTTTTGAAATAGGAAAAGAGCCTTTAATCACATTCTTTACCATGTGCAATCAAAAAATTATCTAATATCTTCATTTTTTCCACAGACAAAGCTCTTACCCCCGAAAACTAAAACTTTTGAAATAGGAAAAGAGCCTTTAATCACATTCTTTACCATTTGCAATCATAAAATAGTCTAATATCTTCATTTTTTCCACAGACTTAGCTATTACCCTCGAAAACTAAAACTTTTGACATAGGAAAAGAGCCTTTAAGCACATTCTTTAATCATAAAATTATCTAATATCTTCAATTTTTCAACATACGTAGCTATTACCCTCGAAAACTAAAACTTTTGAAATAGGAAAAGAGCCTTTAATCACATTCTTTACCATTTGCAATCATAAAATAGTCTAATATCTTCATTTTTTAAACATACGTAGCTATTACCCTCGAAAACTAAAACTTTTGAAATAGGAAAAGAGCATTTAATCACATTCTTTACCATTTGCAATCATAAAATAGTCTAATATCTTCATTTTTTCAACATACGTAGCTATTACCCTCGAAAACTAAAACTTTTGAAATAGGAAAAGAGCCTTTAATCACATTCTTTACCATTTGCAATCATAAAATAGTCTAATATCTTCATTTTTTCAACATACGTAGCTATTACCCTCGAAAACTAAAACTTTTGAAATAGGAAAAGAGCCTTTAATCACATTCTTTACCATGTGCAATCATAAAATAGTCTAATATCTTCATTTTTTCAACATACGTAGCTATTACCCTCGAAAACTAAAACTTTTGACATAGGAAAAGAGCCTTTAATCACATTCTTTACCATTTGCAATCATAAAATAGTCTAATATCTTCATTTTTTCAACATACGTAGCTATTACCCTCGAAAACTAAAACTTTTGACATAGGAAAAGAGCCTTTAATCACATTCTTTACCATTTGCAATCATAAAATAGTCTAATATCTTCATTTTTTCAACATACGTAGCTATTACCCTCGAAAACTAAAACTTTTGAAATAGGAAAAGAGCCTTTAATCACATTCTTTACCATTTGCAATCATAAAATAGTCTAATATCTTCATTTTTTCAACATAAGTAGCTATTACCCTCGAAAACTAAAACTTTTGACATAGGAAAAGAGCCTTTAATCACATTCTTTACCATTTGCAATCATAAAATAGTCTAATATCTTCATTTTTTCAACATACGTAGCTATTACCCTCGAAAACTAAAACTTTTGACATAGGAAAAGAGCCTTTAATCACATTCTTTACCATGTGCAATCATAAAATAGTCTAATATCTTCATTTTTTCAACATACGTAGCTATTACCCTCGAAAACTAAAACTTTTGAAATAGGAAAAGAGCCTTTAATCACATTCTTTACCATTTGCAATCATAAAATAGTCTAATATCTTCATTTTTTCAACATACGTAGCTATTACCCTCGAAAACTAAAACTTTTGAAATAGGAAAAGAGCCTTTAATCACATTCTTTACCATTTGCAATCATAAAATAGTCTAATATCTTCATTTTTTCAACATACGTAGCTATTACCCTCGAAAACTAAAACTTTTGAAATAGGAAAAGAGCCTTTAATCACATTCTTTACCATTTGCAATCATAAAATAGTCTAATATCTTCATTTTTTCAACATACGTAGCTATTACCCTCGAAAACTAAAACTTTTGAAATAGGAAAAGAGCCTTTAATCACATTCTTTACCATGTGCAATCATAAAATAGTCTAATATCTTCATTTTTTCAACATACGTAGCTATTACCCTCGAAAACTAAAACTTTTGAAATAGGAAAAGAGCCTTTAATCACATTCTTTACCATGTGCAATCATAAAATAGTCTAATATCTTCATTTTTTCAACATACGTAGCTATTACCCTCGAAAACTAAAACTTTTGAAATAGGAAAAGAGCCTTTAATCACATTCTTTACCATTTGCAATCATAAAATAGTCTAATATCTTCATTTTTTCAACATACGTAGCTATTACCCTCGAAAACTAAAACTTTTGACATAGGAAAAGAGCCTTTAATCACATTCTTTACCATTTGCAATCATAAAATAGTCTAATATCTTCATTTTTTCAACATACGTAGCTATTACCCTCGAAAACTAAAACTTTTGACATAGGAAAAGAGCCTTTAATCACATCCTTTACCATTTGGAATCATAAAATAGTCTAATATCTTCATTTTTTCAACATACGTAGCTATTACCCTCGAAAACTAAAACTTTTGAATAGGAAAAGAGCCTTTAATCACATTCTTTACCATTTGCAATCATAAAATAGTCTAATATCTTCATTTTTTCAACATACGTAGCTATTACCCTCGAAAACTAAAACTTTTGAAATAGGAACAGAGCCTTTAATCACATTCTTTACCATTTGTAATCATAAAATAGTCTAATATCTTCATTTTTTCAACATACGTAGCTATTACCCCCGAAACTAAAACTTTTGACATAGGAAAAGAGCCTTTAATCACATTCTTTACCATGTGCAATCATAAAATAGTCTAATATCTTCATTTTTTCAACATACGTAACTATTATCCTCGAAAACTAAAACTTTTGACATAGGAAAAGAGCCTTTAATCACATTCTTTACCATTTGCAATCATAAAATAGTCTAATATCTTCATTTTTTCAACATACGTAGCTATTACCAGGGAAAACTAAAACTTTTGAAATAGGAAAAGAGCCTTTAATCACATTCTTTACCATGTGCAATCATAAAATTATCTAATATCTTCATTTTTTCCACAGACAAAGCTCTTACCCCCGAAAACTAAAACTTTTGAAATAGGAAAAGAGCCTTTAATCACATTCTTTACCATTTGCAATCATAAAATAGTCTAATATCTTCATTTTTTCCACAGACTTAGCTATTACCCTCGAAAACTAAAACTTTTGACATAGGAAAAGAGCCTTTAAGCACATTCTTTAATCATAAAATTATCTAATATCTTCAATTTTTCAACATACGTAGCTATTACCCTCGAAAACTAAAACTTTTGAAATAGGAAAAGAGCCTTTAATCACATTCTTTACCATTTGCAATCATAAAATAGTCTAATATCTTCATTTTTTCAAACATACGTAGCTATTACCCTCGAAAACTAAAACTTTTGAAATAGGAAAAGAGCATTTAATCACATTCTTTACCATTTGCAATCATAAAATAGTCTAATATCTTCATTTTTTCAACATACGTAGCTATTACCCTCGAAAACTAAAACTTTTGAAATAGGAAAAGAGCCTTTAATCACATTCTTTACCATGTGCAATCATAAAATAGTCTAATATCTTCATTTTTTCAACATACGTAGCTATTACCCTCGAAAACTAAAACTTTTGAAATAGGAAAAGAGCCTTTAATCACATTCTTTACCATGTGCAATCATAAAATAGTCTAATATCTTCATTTTTTCAACATACGTAGCTATTACCCTCGAAAACTAAAACTTTTGACATAGGAAAAGAGCCTTTAATCACATTCTTTACCATTTGCAATCATAAAATAGTCTAATATCTTCATTTTTTCAACATACGTAGCTATTACCCTCGAAAACTAAAACTTTTGACATAAGGAAAAGAGCCTTTAATCACATTCTTTACCATTTGCAATCATAAAATAGTCTAATATCTTCATTTTTTCAACATACGTAGCTATTACCCTCGAAAACTAAAACTTTTGACATAGGAAAAGAGCCTTTAATCACATCTAGTCTAATATCTTCATTTTTTCAACATACGTAGCTATTACCCTCGAAAACTAAAACTTTTGACATAGGAAAAGAGCCTTTAATCACATTCTTTACCATTTGCAATCATAAAATAGTCTAATATCTTCATTTTTTCAACATACGTAGCTATTACCCTCGAAAACTAAAACTTTTGAATAGGAAAAGAGCCTTTAATCACATTCTTTACCATTTGCAATCATAAAATAGTCTAATATCTTCATTTTTTCAACATACGTAGCTATTACCCTCGAAAACTAAAACTTTTGAAATAGGAAAAGAGCCTTTAATCACATTCTTTACCATGTGCAATCATAAAATAGTCTAATATCTTCATTTTTTCAACATACGTAGCTATTACCCTCGAAAACTAAAACTTTTGACATAGGAAAAGAGCCTTTAATCACATTCTTTACCATTTGCAATCATAAAATAGTCTAATATCTTCATTTTTTCAACATACGTAGCTATTACCCTCGAAAACTAAAACTTTTGACATAGGAAAAGAGCCTTTAATCACATTCTTTACCATTTGCAATCATAAAATAGTCTAATATCTTCATTTTTTCAACATACGTAGCTATTACCCTCGAAAACTAAAACTTTTGAAATAGGAAAAGAGCCTTTAATCACATTCTTTACCATGTGCAATCATAAAATAGTCTAATATCTTCATTTTTTCAACATACGTAGCTATTACCCTCGAAAACTAAAACTTTTGAAATAGGAAAAGAGCCTTTAATCACATTCTTTACCATGTGCAATCATAAAATAGTCTAATATCTTCATTTTTTCAACATACGTAGCTATTACCCTCGAAAACTAAAACTTTTGAAATAGGAAAAGAGCCTTTAATCACATTCTTTACCATTGCAATCATAAAATAGTCTAATATCTTCATTTTTCAACATACGTAGCTATTACCCTCGAAAACTAAAACTTTTGAAATAGGAAAAGAGCCTTTAATCACATTCTTCACCATTTGCAATCATAAAATAGTCTAATATCTTCATTTTTTCAACATACGTAGCTATTACCCTCGAAAACTAAAACTTTTGACATAGGAAAAGAGCCTTTAATCACATTCTTTACCATTTGCAATCATAAAATAGTCTAATATCTTCATTTTTTCAACATACGTAGCTATTACCCTCGAAAACTAAAACTTTTGAAATAGGAAAAGAGCCTTTAATCACATTCTTTACCATTTGCAATCATAAAATAGTCTAATATCTTCATTTTTTCCACAGACAGCTATTACCCTCGAAAACTAAAACTTTTGAAAGAGGAAAAGAGCCTTTAATCACATTCTTTACCATTTGCAATCATAAAATAGTCTAATATCTTCATTTTTTCAACATACGTAGCTATTACCCTCGAAAACTAAAACTTTTGACAATAGGAAAAGAGCCTTTAATTACATTCTTTACCATTTGCAATCATAAAATAGTCTAATATCTTCATTTTTTCAACATACGTAGCTATTACCCACGAAAACTAAAACTTTTGACATAGGAAAAGAGCCTTTAATCACATCCTTTACCATTTGGAATCATAAAATAGTCTAATATCTTCATTTTTTCCACAGACAAAGCTATTACCCTCGAAAACTAAAACTTTTGAAATAGGAAAAGAGCCTTTTATCACATTCTTTACCATTTGCAATCATAAAATAGTCTAATATCTTCATTTTTTCAACATAAGTAGCTATTACCCTCGAAAACTAAAACTTTTGACATAAGAAAAGAGCCTTTAATCACATCCTTTACCATTTGGAATCATAAAATAGTCTAATATCTTCATTTTTTCAACATACGTAGCTATTACCCTCGAAAACTAAAACTTTTGAAATAGGAAAAGAGCCTTTAATCACATTCTTTACCATGTGCAATCATAAAATAGTCTAATATCTTCATTTTTTCAACATACGTAGCTATTACCCTCAAAACCTAAAACTTTTGACATAGGAAAATAGCCTTTAATCACATTCTTTACCATTTGCAATCATAAAAAAGTCTAATATCTTCATTTTTTCAACATACGTAGCTATTACCCTCGAAAACTAAAACTTTTGAAATAGGAAAAGAGCCTTTAATCACATTCTTTACCATTTGCAATCATAAAATAGTCTAATATCTTCATTTTTTCAACATACGTAGCTATTACCCTCGAAACTAAAACTTTTGACATAGGAAAAGAGCCTTTAATCACATTCTTTACCATGTGCAATCATAAAATAGTCTAATATCTTCATTTTTTCAACATACGTAGCTATTACCCTCGAAAACTAAAACTTTTGAAATAGGAAAAGAGCCTTTAATCACATTCTTTACCATGTGCAATCATAAAATAGTCTAATATCTTCATTTTTTCAACATACGTAGCTATTACCCTCGAAAACTAAAACTTTTGAAATAGGAAAAGAGCCTTTAATCACATTCTTTACCATGTGCAATCATAAAATAGTCTAATATCTTCATTTTTTCAACATACGTAGCTATTACCCTCGAAAACTAAAACTTTTGAAATAGGAAAAGAGCCTTTATCACATTCTTTACCATTTGCAATCATAAAATAGTCTAATATCTTCATTTTTTCAACATACGTAGCTATTACCCTCGAAAACTAAAACTTTTGACATAGGAAAAGAGCCTTTAATCACATCCTTTACCATTGGCAATCATAAAAATAGTCTAATATCTTCATTTTTTCAACATACGTAGCTATTACCCTCGAAAACTAAAACTTTTGACATAGGAAAAGAGCCTTTAATCACATCTTTACCATTTGCAATCATAAAATAGTCTAATATCTTCATTTTTTCACAGACAAAGCTATTACCCTCGAAAACTAAAACTTTTGAAATAGGAAAAGAGCCTTTAATCACATTCTTTACCATTTGCAATCATAAAATAGTCTAATATCTTCATTTTTTCAACATACGTAGCTATTACCCTCGAAAACTAAAACTTTTGAAATAGGAAAGAGCCTTTAATCACATTCTTTACCATTTGCAATCATAAAATAGTCTAATATCTTCATTTTTTCAACATACGTAGCTATTACCCTCGAAAACTAAAACTTTTGACATAGGAAATGAGCCTTTAATCACATTCTTTACCATGTGCAATCATAAAATAGTCTAATATCTTCATTTTTTCAACATACGTAGCTATTACCCTCGAAAACTAAAACTTTTGAAATAGGAAAAGAGCCTTTAATCACATTCTTTACCATTTGCAATCATAAAATAGTCTAATATCTTCATTTTTTCAACATACGTAGCTATTACCCTCGAAAACTAAAACTTTTGAAATAGGAAAAGAGCCTTTAATCACATTCTTTACCATGTGCAATCATAAAATAGTCTAATATCTTCATTTTTTCCACAGACAGCTATTACCCTCGAAAACTAAAACTTTTGAAATAGGAAAAGAGCCTTTAATCACATTCTTTACCATTTGCAATCATAAAATAGTCTAATATCTTCATTTTTTCACATACGTAGCTATTACCCTCGAAAACTAAAACTTTTGACATAGGAAAAGAGCCTTTAATCACATTCTTTACCATGTGCAATCATAAAATAGTCTAATATCTTCATTTTTCAACATACGTAGCTATTACCCTCGAAAACTAAAACTTTTGAAATAGGAAAAGAGCCTTTAATCACATTCTTTACCATTTGCAATCATAAAATAGTCTAATATCTTCATTTTTTCAACATACGTAGCTATTACCCTCGAAAACTAAAACTTTTGAAATAGGAAAAGAGCCTTTAATCACATTCTTTACCATTTGCAATCATAAAATAGTCTAATATCTTCATTTTTTCAACATACGTAGCTATTACCCTCGAAAACTAAAACTTTTGAAATAGGAAAAGAGCCTTTAATCACATTCTTTACCATTTGCAATCATAAAATAGTCTAATATCTTCATTTTTTCAACATACGTAGCTATTACCCTCGAAAACTAAAACTTTTGAATAGGAAAAGAGCCTTTAATCACATTCTTTACCATTTGCAATCATAAAATAGTCTAATATCTTCATTTTTTCAACATACGTAGCTATTACCCTCGAAAACTAAAACTTTTGAAATAGGAAAAGAGCCTTTAATCACATTCTTTACCATTTGCAATCATAAAATAGTCTAATATCTTCATTTTTTCAACATACGTAGCTATTACCCTCGAAAACTAAAACTTTTGACATAGAAAAGAGCCTTTAATCACATCCTTTACCATTTGGAATCATAAAATAGTCTAATATCTTCATTTTTTCAACATACGTAGCTATTACCCTCGAAAACTAAAACTTTTGAAATAGGAAAAGAGGCTTTAATCACATTCTTTACCATTTGCAATCATTAAATAGTCTAATATCTTCATTTTTTCAACATACGTAGCTATTACCCTCGAAAACTAAAACTTTTGACATAGGAAAAGAGCCTTTAATCACATTCTTTACCATTTGCAATCATAAAATAGTCTAATATCTTCATTTTTTCAACATACGTAGCTATTACCCTCGAAAACTAAAACTTTTGAAATAGGAAAAGAGCCTTTAATCACATTCTTTACCATGTGCAATCATAAAATAGTCTAATATCTTCATTTTTTCAACATACGTAGCTATTACCCTCAAAACTAAAACTTTTGACATAGGAAAAGAGCCTTTAATCACATTCTTTACCATTTGCAATCATAAAATAGTCTAATATCTTCATTTTTTCAACATACGTAGCTATTACCCTCGAAAACTAAAACTTTTGAAATAGGAAAAGAGCCTTTAATCACATTCTTTACCATTTGCAATCATAAAATAGTCTAATATCTTCATTTTTTCAACATACGTAGCTATTACCCTCGAAAACTAAAACTTTTGACATAGGAAAAGAGCCTTTAATCACATTCTTTACCATGTGCAATCATAAAATAGTCTAATATCTTCATTTTTTCAACATACGTAGCTATTACCCTCGAAAACTAAAACTTTTGAAATAGGAAAAGAGCCTTTAATCACATTCTTTACCATGTGCAATCATAAAATAGTCTAATATCTTCATTTTTTCAACATACGTAGCTATTACCCTCGAAAACTAAAACTTTTGAAATAGGAAAAGAGCCTTTAATCACATTCTTTACCATGTGCAATCATAAAATAGTCTAATATCTTCATTTTTTCAACATACGTAGCTATTACCCTCGAAAACTAAAACTTTTGAAATAGGAAAAGAGCCTTTAATCACATTCTTTACCATGTGCAATCATAAAATAGTCTAATATCTTCATTTTTTCAACATACGTAGCTATTACCCTCGAAAACTAAAACTTTTGAAATAGGAAAAGAGCCTTTAATCACATTCTTTACCATTTGCAATCATAAAATAGTCTAATATCTTCATTTTTTCAACATACGTAGCTATTACCCTCGAAAACTAAAACTTTTGACATAGGAAAAGAGCCTTTAATCACATTTTACCATTTGCAATCATAAAATAGTCTAATATCTTCATTTTTTCAACATACGTAGCTATTACCCTCGAAAACTAAAACTTTTGAAATAGGAAAAGAGCCTTTAATCACATTCTTTACCATTTGCAATCATAAAATTGTCTAATATCTTCATTTTTTCCACAGACAAGCTATTACCCTCGAAAACTAAAACTTTTGAAATAGGAAAAGAGCCTTTAATCACATTCTTTACCATTTGCAATCATAAAATAGTCTAATATCTTCATTTTTTCAACATACGTAGCTATTACCCTCGAAAACTAAAACTTTTGACATAGGAAAAGAGCCTTTAATCACATTCTTTACCATGTGCAATCATAAAATAGTCTAATATCTTCATTTTTTCAACATACGTAGCTATTACCCTCGAAAACTAAAACTTTTGACATAGGAAAAGAGCCTTTAATCACATTCTTTACCATTTGCAATCATAAAATAGTCTAATATCTTCATTTTTTCAACATACGTAGCTATTACCCTCGAAAACTAAAACTTTTGAAATAGGAAAAGAGCCTTTAATCACATTCTTTACCATTTGCAATCATAAAATAGTCTAATATCTTCATTTTTTCAACATACGTAGCTATTACCCTCGAAAACTAAAACTTTTGACATAGGAAAAGAGCCTTTAATCACATTCTTTACCATTTGCAATCATAAAATAGTCTAATATCTTCATTTTTTCAACATACGTAGCTATTACCCTCGAAAACTAAAACTTTTGACATAGGAAAAGAGCCTTTAATCACATTCTTTACCATTTGCAATCATAAAATAGTCTAATATCTTCATTTTTTCAACATACGTAGCTATTACCCTCGAAAACTAAAACTTTTGAACATAGGAAAAGAGCCTTTAATCACATTCTTTACCATTTGCAATCATAAAATTTTTCCATTTTTTCAACATACGTAGCTATTACCCTCGAAAACTAAAACTTTTGACATAGGAAAAGAGCCTTTAATCACATTCTTTACCATTTGCAATCATAAAATAGTCTAATATCTTCATTTTTTCAACATACGTAGCTATTACCCTCGAAAACTAAAACTTTTGACCTAGGAAAAGAGCCTTTAATCACATTCTTTACCATTTGCAATCATAAAATAGTCTAATATCTTCATTTTTTCAACATACGTAGCTATTACCCTCGAAAACTAAAACTTTTGAAAGGAAAAGAGCCTTTAATCACATTCTTTACCATTTGCAATCATAAAATAGTCTAATATCTTCATTTTTTCAACATACGTTAGCTATTACCCTCGAAAACTAAAACTTTTGAAATAGGAAAAGAGCCTTTAATCACATTCTTTACCATTTGCAATCATAAAATAGTCTAATATCTTCATTTTTTCAACATACGTAGCTATTACCCTCGAAAACTAAAACTTTTGACATAGGAAAAGAGCCTTTAATCACATCCTTTACCATTTGGAATCATAAAATAGTCTAATATCTTCATTTTTTCAACATACGTAGCTATTACCCTCGAAAACTAAAACTTTTGACATAGGAAAAGAGCCTTTAATCACATTCTTTACCATTTGCAATCATAAAATAGTCTAATATCTTCATTTTTTCAACATACGTAGCTATTACCCTCGAAAACTAAAACTTTTGAAATAGGAAAAGAGCCTTTAATCACATTCTTTACCATTTGCAATCATAAAATAGTCTAATATCTTCATTTTTTCAACATACGTAGCTATTACCCTCGAAAACTAAAACTTTTGAAATAGGAAAAGAGCCTTTAATCACATTCTTTACCATGTGCAATCATAAAATAGTCTAATATCTTCATTTTTTCAACAGACGTAGCTATTACCCTCGAAAACTAAAACTTTTGAAATAGGAAAAGAGCCTTTAATCACATTCTTTACCATTTGCAATCATAAAATAGTCTAATATCTTCATTTTTTCAACATACGTAGCTATTACCCTCGAAAACTAAAACTTTTGACATAGGAAAAGAGCCTTTAATCACATTCTTTACCATTTGCAATCATAAAATAGTCTAATATCTTCATTTTTTCAACATACGTAGCTATTACCCTCGAAAACTAAAACTTTTGAAATAGGAAAAGAGCCTTTAATCACATTCTTTACCATTTGCAATCATAAAATAGTCTAATATCTTCATTTTTTCAACATACGTAGCTATTACCCTCGAAAACTAAAACTTTTGAAATAGGAAAAGAGCCTTTAATCACATTCTTTACCATGTGCAATCATAAAATAGTCTAATATCTTCATTTTTTCAACATACAGCTCTTACCCTCGAAAACTAAAACTTTTGAAATAGGAAAAGAGCCTTTAATCACATTCTTTACCATTTGCAATCATAAAATAGTCTAATATCTTCATTTTTTCAACATACGTAGCTATTACCCTCGAAAACTAAAACTTTTGACATAGGAAAAGAGCCTTTAATCACATTCTTTACCATGTGCAATCATAAAATAGTCTAATATCTTCATTTTTTCAACATACGTAGCTATTACCCTCGAAAACTAAAACTTTTGAAATAGGAAAAGAGCCTTTAATCACATTCTTTACCATTTGCAATCATAAAATAGTCTAATATCTTCATTTTTTCAACATACGTAGCTATTACCCTCGAAAACTAAAACTTTTGACATAGGAAAAGAGCCTTTAATCACATTCTTTACCATTGCAATCATAAAATAGTCTAATATCTTCATTTTTTCAACATACGTAGCTATTACCCTCGAAAACTAAAACTTTTGAAATAGGAAAAGAGCCTTTAATCACATTCTTTACCATTTGCAATCATTTTCTCCACAGACAAAGCTATTACCCTCGAAAACTAAAACTTTTGACATAGGAAAAGAGCCTTTAATCACATTCTTTACCATTTGCAATCATAAAATAGTCTAATATCTTCATTTTTTCAACATACGTAGCTATTACCCTCGAAAACTAAAACTTTTGACATAGGAAAAGAGCCTTTAATCACATTCTTTACCATGTGCAATCATAAAATAGTCTAATATCTTCATTTTTTCAACATACGTAGCTATTACCCTCGAAAACTAAAACTTTTGACATAGAAAAGAGCCTTTAATCACATTCTTTACCATTTGCAATCATAAAATAGTCTAATATCTTCATTTTTTCAACATACGTAGCTATTACCCTCGAAAACTAAAACTTTTGAAATAGGAAAAGAGCCTTTAATCACATTCTTTACCATTTGCAATCATAAAATAGTCTAATATCTTCATTTTTTCAACATACGTAGCTATTACCCTCGAAAACTAAAACTTTTGACATAGGAAAAGAGCCTTTAATCACATTCTTTACCATTTGCAATCATAAAATAGTCTAATATCTTCATTTTTTCAACATACGTAGCTATTACCCTCGAAAACTAAAACTTTTGAAATAGGAAAAGAGCCTTTAATCACATTCTTTACCATTTGCAATCATAAAATAGTCTAATATCTTCATTTTTTCAACATACGTAGCTATTACCCTCGAAAACTAAAACTTTTGACATAGGAAAAGAGCCTTTAATCACATTCTTTACCATTTGCAATCATAAAATAGTCTAATATCTTCATTTTTTCAACATACGTTGCTATTACCCTCGAAAACTAAAACTTTTGACATAAGAAAAGAGCCTTTAATCACATCCTTTACCATTTGGAATCATAAAATAGTCTAATATCTTCATTTTTTCAACATACGTAGCTATTACCCTCGAAAACTAAAACTTTTGACCTAGGAAAAGAGCCTTTAATCACATTCTTTACTATTTGCAATCATAAAATAGTCTAATATCTTCATTTTTTCAACATACGTAGCTATTACCCTCGAAAACTAAAATTTTGAAATAGGAAAAGAGCCTTTAATCACATTCTTTACCATTTGCAATCATAAAATAGTCTAATATCTTCATTTTTTCAACATACTTAGCTATTACCCTCGAAAACTAAAACTTTTGAAATAGGAAAAGAGCCTTTAATCACATTCTTTACCATTTGCAATCATAAAATAGTCTAATATCTTCATTTTTTCAACATACGTAGCTATTACCCTCGAAAACTAAAACTTTTGACATAAGAAAAGAGCCTTTAATCACATCCTTTACCATTTGGAATCATAAAATAGTCTAATATCTTCATTTTTTCAACATACGTAGCTATTACCCTCGAAAACTAAAACTTTTGACATAGGAAAAGAGCCTTTAATCACATTCTTTACTATTTGCAATCATAAAATAGTCTAATATCTTCATTTTTTCAACATACGTAGCTATTACCCTCGAAAACTAAAATTTTTGAAATAGGAAAAGAGCCTTTAATCACATTCTTTACCATTTGCAATCATAAAATAGTCTAATATCTTCATTTTTTCAACATACTTAGCTATTACCCTCGAAAACTAAAACTTTTGAAATAGGAAAAGAGCCTTTAATCACATTCTTTACCATGTGCAATCATAAAATTGTCTAATATCTTCATTTTTTCCACAGACAAAGCTCTTACCCCCGAAAACTAAAACTTTTGAAATAGGAAAAGAGCCTTTAATCACATTCTTTACTATTTGCAATCATAAAATAGTCTAATATCTTCATTTTTTCAACATACGTAGCTATTACCCTCGAAAACTAAAACTTTTGACATAGGAAAAGAGCCTTTAATCACATTCTTTACTATGTGCAATCATAAAATTGTCTAATATCTTCATTTTTTCAACATACGTAGCTATTACCCTCGAAAACTAAAATTTTTGAAATAGGAAAAGAGCCTTTAATCACATTCTTTACCATTTGCAATCATAAAATAGTCTAATATCTTCATTTTTTCAACATACGTAGCTATTACCCTCGAAAACTAAAACTTTTGACATAGGAAAAGAGCCTTTAATCACATTCTTTACCATTTGCAATCATAAAATAGTCTAATATCTTCATTTTTTCAACATACGTTGCTATTACCCTCGAAAACTAAAACTTTTGAAATAGGAAAAGAGCCTTTAATCACATTCTTTACCATTTGCAATCATAAAATAGTCTAATATCTTCATTTTTTCAACATACGTAGCTATTACCCTCGAAAACTAAAACTTTTGACATAGGAAAAGAGCCTTTAATCACATTCTTTACCATTTGCAATCATAAAATAGTCTAATATCTTCATTTTTTCAACATACGTAGCTATTACCCTCGAAAACTAAAACTTTTGACATAGGAAAAGAGCCTTTAATCACATTCTTTACCATTTGCAATCATAAAATAGTCTAATATCTTCATTTTTTCAACATACGTAGCTATTACCCTCGAAAACTAAAACTTTTGACATAGGAAAAGAGCCTTTAATCACATTCTTTACCATTTGCAATCATAAAATAGTCTAATATCTTCATTTTTTCAACATACGTAGCTATTACCCTCGAAAACTAAAACTTTTTGAAATAGGAAAAGAGCCTTTAATCACATTCTTTACCATTTGCAATCATAAAATAGTCTAATATCTTCATTTTTTCAACATACGTAGCTATTACCCTCGAAAACTAAAACTTTTGAAATAGGAAAAGAGCCTTTAATCACATTCTTTACCATTTGCAATCATAAAATAGTCTAATATCTTCATTTTTTCAACATACGTTGCTATTACCCTCGAAAACTAAAACTTTTGACATAGGAAAAGAGCCTTTAATCACATCTTTACCATTTGCAATCATAAAATAGTCTAATATCTTCATTTTTTCAACATACGTAGCTATTACCCTCGAAAACTAAAACTTTTGACAT
>NW_027064662.1:0-25100 GCF_032884065.1 Artemia franciscana
AAGACAATAATACCCTGAGTGCACATGGATCTATAGTCAGGTTCTTAAAAAACGTTAAGTTCTTCTTAACGGAAGTAAAAAGCAATTCTGAAACTAGGAACAACCTAGATTATTGCTTCGCAGATTACGAAGCTATTCCTACTATCTTCTAAGACTATTACTACTCTTCTTCCTAAGACTATCTTCAGTAAACTGAAGCGTTATAAGTTTTGAAAATCGATAGAAATGTAAAATTTAGCATTTTTCTGGAAGCACAAAACCAACCTTAAAAAAACGGAGCGTTCGAAAAATCCAAATAGTGGCTTGTAAAAAAATAGTCCGTCAATAGCATTTTGACGATCATCATCCAATCACAAGTTTTTAATTTACTCTAGCAAGCTCAGTTTTCCGTAAAGGGCTATTTTTTAGAATTTTGCAAATATTGGAGAATATAAAGAGTGCATTGATTTAAGCAAGTTTTGAAGACATGTCCTGCGTTATCAGCGAAACAATTACTTTTTTTCGCTCTACATTTTAGATCCGATTATTTCTGTATAAAAAAATATTGTGTTTTGCTTAAAATCAGTTTTTGCACGATTTTCTTCTCCAAACATACGAACTGAACCTTACAAAAAGATTTTCACTCAATTTAGAAATAAAAAAGCAGTCACTAAGTTTTTGTATGTGTAAAGATTCGGCATTAAACATACACATTACTTTCTACCTTTCTCAACATGTCCCACAAGATAAGAGTATGTCCAGCTTTGTCACGTAACTAGAGAGTCCAAGGGGTATGTCGTCACTAGGTATTTTTGAAAATTTCCACCAAACAAATTTAATTATTTTCATGAAAAACAGAATTGAATAAACTGCATTTTGTCTATTGGATATATTATTTTAAAGGTGATTTTAGATTTTTACTCATTAAGGGGGGTTTGGGAGGGGGAAGGCAAGAGGGGGGACTATATGCCATGGCTTAAGGATTTTCGATAATGGATATTAAATATTATATGCTTCCCAGCCCTTCCATTCCAGAAGGTAACATATGGTACTTTTCGAAACAGGTACTAAGACGAACTTATAACACACAAGTAGAAAAAGAGCAGTAGTTTTGAATTTGCTATTAATTTGATATACAAGGTATCATGTATCCGAAGAGGACTCAGACGAAAGAGGGGTGTATTACTCTCTTTTTATCCTAGAATAAACTCTAATGAACAAATCGGGAATATAAATTCCAATGGTAATATTTTTAAAGAAATAATTTATTGCAGAAAATAGGAATAAGATAAAGTTATCAGCACAGTCTTTTAGGAATATCTAATTACCCAAAACATTTTATGTCTCTTATATTTGTTCAAAATAAGAAGAATTCTGATTCAAATTAATCTCTAAATAAGGAATATACGAAACACATTCTAAAAAAATGCGATTCTAAAATTCTATTAGAATTTTTTTACAAAATAGAAAATAAGGTCAATTAATGAAGTAAATTAGTATTATGGGCAGAATTATGTTTTTTTGTTGTTGTTGTCTCTTAGGGATTGATAAACTCTGCCTTTTTTTGCAGGCGGAAGACCTGACAAAGGACCAACTTCAAAGTAAGTTATTCTAATGCATTTCTTTTTATGCAAGGGAGTTGTTTCTTAGACGTACAATTTAACTATAATTGAGCTACTACTGAAGTGGATGTTCCATGTATAGTTTTACTAGGTATTTTGTATGTAATAGTTCAGGCATAAGAGCAAAAATGAGGCAGTAACTATTTACGGGAAAGATCGTATGCCTTCAGTACAGGATTTTAAAAGAAATTAGTATTACACCAGAAACTTGAAAGATTTAGGACTTGACTTTCTGAATGAAGTAGCCTTTTCTTTTCCTTAGCAATGTTATATGGAAGGGGTCGCACAAACTCGGGATGGAGTTCATTCAATTGGAACTTGAAAGGCTCAACTCCTTCCTAGGACTCAAAGGGATTAGAAGACAATCCCCCCCTCCCAGTGCATCTTTTTCTTATGGTTCCCCCGTAACACCTGTTTAGTATAGGATCAAATCTTCTTAATACCCATTTTACTCAGAAAAGTCAAAAGGCTCAATAAATGTTTTTGTGAAGACGATAAGAAAATCGAAGCCCAAGGGGCAAGGGACAGGCTATATAGATTATGCTGAATGCCTAAAGACGCTTTAGACCAAGGGCAAGGCTTAATCGGGTGGTAGTCTAAGATCATTTTTAGTATTTTGATGTTCGTCTTAGGTTTGCCCTGATCATTTTAATATGTGTTTATTTTGAAGTCTGTTTCACCAGCAATTCTTAAGCTTGAAATTATCATTCATGTTAGTTTCCATTCGTTTCTGGTTTAAAAAACTTAAAATAAAGCACAAAATGTATCAAAATAAATGCCACGACATGGAGCAATGTTGCGCTTGTTGGTGAGGATTAAGTCCTTAATAAAATCAATTAAAAAAAAATGTTTCCATAAGTTAAGTTTTCCAAAGAAATGTAAAGAGCTCCATTAAACCAAAAATGAGCAATAAAGTCAAATAATCTACCACGCGTTAAACTACCACGAATAACCATCAATAAATAAATGAAACCCAAGACAAACAGAAATTACAATACATAATTAAGTCAAGCTCACAAGCAGAAATCAATATGACTAGGGCTGACAACCCCCATGACTTCTCTAGACCAGAACATAATTCGCATTTTACTAAAAAAAAAAAAATACAAAAAAAACGAAAAAAACACAAGTTAAAATAGGGATAAAATCCTTTTAATAGACAGTAATAAATTTCACAAAAATACTAGATATTTCAGTCACATTTGCTGTGACCGTAATCAGTAGTAATACTAAGCTAGAACAGCTAAAAAAAAATAATTTATATAAGAAATAAAATAAACTAAACATTGTTTAATATTCTTATTCTTATTATATGGAATTCCCAAAATCCAGAAGCCGAACCTACCATTACTACCAATTGTGTCAAGTACAAGGTCGCTGAAAAGTGTTTTGAGCAAGTTGTTAGTGTTAATCTGTAAACAACGTTTGTCTACACAAATTTCTTAAATTAAGAATTCTTCGAATTTGGTTAAAAAACTAAAAGAAATGGAAATTTCTTCAAGTTCTTTGGATTCAAGCATCGACATTGTATCAATGTGCACAAATATCTATGTAGAGACAGTCGAAACTCTTGCACAAAGAAGGTTATTAAGAAATTTTGACTTGAATATTGGTAAACAAATTTGAAAGTTTCTGTAATTGTGTATTTAGTAAGGTTGTGCAATGAGTCCTCTTATTTTTTTCAATTCAGAAAGGAATTTTTCGAACAAGTAGATGGTTTACGTCTTAGGGCCCCCTTATCTCCATTTCTAGGTAATATTTTGGTGGAAAGTATTGAAACAATTCCGTTAGAAAACATAATTTTTGGGGCTGATATATGGATAACATAATTTCAATATGGATTTATGGGCAGGAGGAATTAAAAAGATTTTTGGAACATAACTCAATTGTTTGGGGGGGGGGGGTGATTTAAAGTTTACTGTTAAATCAGAAGAGGGTGGTAAACCTCCGTCTCTTGATGTTCGTCTTTCAAAAACTGAAAATAGTCCGGATTTTAAAATTTACACAAAACCGATTAATAGCAATAAATGTTTGTCGTTTAGCTCCGGTCACGCTCACCAACTAAAAATTGGTTTGATAATTTCTTTAACTGACTGGATCCTTAGTATTTGCTCTCTGAAATTATTTTAGGAGTTGTTTTTTCTAAGAAAAATACTAATATGTAACATGGTTAATTAAGGGGTTGATTAACCAGACTTTTTTAAACAGAGGGAAAAAGTTACTAAGGATCTCTAAAAAGTCTCGGAGACAACTTAAGAGAAGGATATTTTTTGTTCCTTACCATATGTACCCGGGCTAAGTGAAAAACTTAAAAGAATTTTACAAAGTAATGGTCTAAAGGTAGCTTTAAAGAGTAGTAATACTTTGAACGGTTCTCTAAATTCTGGGAAGGATCTAACTTCTTTTTGGCAAAAAGGTATAGTCAATTGGATTCCATGTACGTGCGGAAGCTCATATGTGGGACGTACTGACTAGAACTCGGAACTGAGATTACTACAGCATAAAGGCTTTATATAATTGGCTTTGAAGCAAAATTTTAAGACTGAAGATTTCACTTCATCCCTTTTGGAACACATTTTTAATTTTCCATACCATTTTATTTTGATCAATAATGTCTTTTTGATTTCTAGGGACCGGGGTCCCGAGTAAAATTTTTGCGAGTAAAACTTTTTGAAAATTTGGATAAATACTCTATTTTTTAATTATTTTTATACCTCTTCAAGTTAACTTGTAAAATAAAACTTGATACCACTCTAAAAAAAGAAAATAAATATGCTCTTTGACAACCTGAATACACTCTAAAGATTTAGTTTAATTGTAAGAGCAGAAGTAGCAAGAGAAGTAGCTCAGAAAGTTTCAACTTAATAATCCCAGTCATTCTTGGGATATTGCGGAGTTGTCTTGTTGGCAACCAGCATACACACAATGACTTTTGATTTAGTCTTAAATCAGTATTTAGTTTTGCAGTATATTTGACAATTCGTATATCTGTGGGGGGTTGAAATACCCAATATCCATAGAGACGTAATTACTGGACAGTTCAACTATGCTGAACAAAATGGTCATCTCACAGTTTTGATTAGATATCTCTGGGAAACTAATAGACTTGAGAGGGGCTGTTAGCCCTCCAATTACCTTTGACTCTGAAAAAGGGCACTAGAACTTTTAATTTCCAATTAAATCAGCTCCTACCAAAGTTTCAACGATATTGCTGTCTTTGATTGAGCGGCACTGCCCATGATATTGCTTACTTACCCTTTTGAAAACCTTCATGCACATGTTCTTTTAGTTTATTTGAAACTCCTCCTAAACCTTCCCTAAAAGTTTCACCTTAATACGCTTAGTGTCATTAGTTACAGAAATCGTGGCAGTAGTATTAATATCATTAACATCCTTTGATAGTCTAGAAACAATAGTTGTAGTAGTAGTATTAGCATTAGTAGCAGCATGCACATAGCATCATTGGTTTTCTTTAGCACCTTCTTCAACAAACCATGGCAGTTTCAGCTTAATACCATAATGTGTTTCTAAAGCTTTGCTGATACGTCCTCTTGACAACTTATATGGTTATAGTGTGCTTCGATTTAGTTCAATACAGTTTCAATATTACCTGAATTTGTCGCTTTAATACGCAGCTTAGCTTTAGTAGCAGCAGTGGTAATACCAGTAGTAATTGCAGTAGCAGTAGTAGTGGCAGCAGTAGACTTAATAGCAGCAGTAGTAATTTTAGTAAAAAAAATATTAGTAGTATGAGTAGGAGCAGTAGCATTAGGATGTAAATATTGTCTTTTGGTTAGTTCCACATCCCACACAACAAGCTCTGTAAGCTGCAACCTCACACACAAAACTGTTCCTAAGATATTGTTGGACTGACTTTTTGACAACCTGCATACACACGGCGTGATGCGGTTCAGTTCACCGCATCACCATTCGTGATGCGATTCAGTTCACTCTCTCAATATTTCCAAAATTTTCACTTTCATAACCTTAGGCATAGTTGTAATAGTATTCACTATAGTAGTATTGGTATTAACAGTGCTAGTAGTAATACTAATAGTAATAGCACAAGTACTAGTAACCGTAGTAGTGTTAACATATTGGCTTTTGGACAGTTGAACATCTCTCTCATTAAGTTCTGAAACTTTCAACTTAATACAATTATCCGTTGCTATGACATCGTGGATTATCCATTAAAAATTTGTATGTTCATACAGTTCCTGGAAATTTCATCTTAATACTCTTAGCCTTACAGGTAGTAGCCATAGAAATAGTAGTCGGAATACTAGTAGTAGTAGTAGTAGTATCATTAGTAGTAGTGGTATTAGTAGCAAAAGTAGCAGTGGTAATAGCGTTAGTAGTAGCATGCACATATTGGCTTTTGGTCAATTGACCTTCCCCTTTAAGCACTCTTCAAAAGTTTCAACTAAATACCTAAATCTATTCTTGGGATACACCCTTTTGACAATCTGTATGCACATAGTGTCTTTTGATTTGGTTGAAATTTTCTCTCAGCATTTTCTCAAATTTCCATTTAAATACACTTATCCTTAATATTAGTCCTGTGGTGGCGCAGTGGATTTGACCTTAGCTTGGTAATACGGGACCCAGAGATCGAATCACGCTGCAGGAATGCACTGCAGGGCCGACGCAAGGACCTTAGTACTTAAGAAGCATCGTTAATTCTTAAATAAATAAAAATCCTTAATATTAGCATTAATTGTAGCATGCACATGTTGCCTTTTAGTCAGTTAAACATCCCCCTGATGATGCCCTGGAAGCTTCATCTTAATACGGTAAGCCGATCCAAAAAAATATTACTGATGTACATTTTAACCCACTTTTGACGCCCTTTGTTTTGATTTAGTTGCATTTCCCCCAGGGTATTCTGTAAAACTTTCACCTCCATACGCGTAGCCTTAAAAGTACTAACATCTTAGCATTAGTGTTAGTAGTAGGGTCATCATTAGTAGTAATAGTGCTGTATAAACAGTATCAGTAACAGTAATAGTAGCAGTATTAATATCAGTAGTAGCAGGCACATGTTTTGTTGTGGTCGGTTGAAGATCCCCCTCATGATGCCCAAAAAGTTTCATCTTGGTACGCTAAGCCGCACAAAAATATATTGGTGATACGCCTGCATAAGCAATCTGAATGCAAATAGTATCTTTTGATTTACTTCAAGTTTCCTCTACGCTTTTCCCACTGATGTTCATGTTTTGATTTAGTTCAACACTCCCCTCAAACATTCTTTGAAAAGCTCACCTGAACGACCTTATTTGTTTGAAAGGAGAGATCAAACACACCCACTTTTCGCAATAACAAACACTATATGTAAACAATGGATGGATTGTCGAACTTGCAGCTATTACCCTGAGGCCTGGAAGAGTTGACATTCCCACAGCCATAATTACTGGAACTTTCAGCGATGCTGAACAAAATGGTTACCTCAAAATTTTGGTGGGATGCGTTTTGGGAAATAATGGGCGTGGGGGGGGGGAGGACTGAATGGTAGCTCTCCAATCAATTTGACTATAAAATAGCGCTAGAACTTTAGGTTTACAACCCAATGAGCCCTATCCGAAGTTTATAGGACTATCCACTGCATAAAAATCTTATAAACCCCGGGGCATAGCTTACAACCCTTTCCCCTGGTTTTGGAGGCTGTGTCAACCGTTTAGGCCTTGTTATACGACTTTGAACCTCTTTGGTTATAATTTAAGTACCCTTTGATGACTTTTGACCTTGAAAATGGGGACCAGAACTTCCGATTTTCAATCGAAGAAATTTTTCCCTGGAAGATTCCCTCGGAATATCTCCACATGCAAAATTGAGTTAGTTAAGAGAAAGTAAGAAAAGTAAAAATAATTTTGTATCGGAAATTATGTCAAGTCCCCCAGTATATATGTTCCCTGGAAAGTTCACCCCTGATAATTTCCCTCCCCAAGGAAAATTAACCCGATGAAAATCGACCCCAAGAACAAAATTTCCTACCCCCAAAAATGTCTGTATACTTTCCTATGACAAATGCTATACGTAAACAATGGGCAGATTTTATAACTTTAAGAACTATCAAACAGTTCATGGTAACGAACTGAAGTAAGGAGCGACCCGGCTCAATAGTAACTAAAACTCTAAAAAATGGAATTTTGATGCCAATAGTTACATCAAAAGAATTGCATTTTAATGCTGATTTTAAATATATAAGTTTCATCAAGATTAGTCTTACCCGTCAAAAGTTAGAAGCCTGAGAAAATTTGCCTCATTTTAGAAAATAGGGGGAACATCCCCTAAAAGTCATACGATCTTAACGAAAATCACACCATCAGATTCAACGTATCAGAGAACCAGATTGTAGACATTTCAAGCCCCTATTTTTTGCCATTTTGCATTTTTTGCCAGAAGACAAATCACGGATGTGTGTTTATTTGTTTTTTTGTTTGTTTTATTTTTTTTCCCAGGGGTGATCGTATCGACTCAGTGGCTCTAGAATGTCGCAAAAGGGCTCATTCTAACGGAAATTAAAAGTTCTAGTGCACTTTTTAAGTGACCAAAAAAACTATAGGGCACCTAGGGCCCCTCCCACCCTCATTTGTTCCCCAAAGTCACCGGATCAAAATTCTGAGATAGCGATTTTATTCACCATAGTCGAAAAACCCAATAAATATGTCTTTGAGGACGACTTACTCCCCTGCAGTCCCCGTGGGAGGTGCTGCAAGTTACAAACTTTGACCTGTGTTTACATGTAGTAGTGGTTACTGGGAAGTGTACGGACGTTTTCATGGGGATTTTTTTTGGTTTGGGGGGGGGGAGTTGAGAGGAAGGGGTTACGTTTGAGGATCTTTCCATGGAGGAGCTTCTCATCAGGGAAGAGACTTTCAATGGAGGGGGCGCAGGATTTTCTAGTATTATTTAATAAAAACAATGAAAAAATAAATATAAAAAGTTTTTTCTACTGAAAGTGAGGAGCAGCATTAAAACTTAAAACGAACAGAAATTATTAGGCATATGAGGGGTTTACCTCCTCGTAATACCTCGCTCTTTACGCTAAATTATTTTTCGTAATTTCAAATTCTACGGCCTTTGTGATTCAGGGGTCATTCTTAAGGAGTTGGGACAAAATTTAAGATTTAGTGTAAAGAGCGACGTATCGACGAGGGGTGAGCCCCCTCATATACGCAATAAAAACATACGAATATAGAAGTTCGCTACGTAAGTTAATTCGGAAGTCACGTATATTTTTTACTTACGTAAACGTTCGTAAAATTTTTAAAGTTATAGTTGCCTTTTTAAGTAGTCAAAAAATTGCAGGGCAACTAGGCATCCTCTCTCGCTCCTTTTTTCTCAAAATCTTCCGATTAAAACTATGAAAAAGCCATTTAGCCCAAAAAAAATTAATATGCAGATTTCGTTTTAATTATTAATGCGCGGAGAGCCAGGATAAAAAAAAATGCATTAATTCAAAAACGTCCAGAAATTTAACAAAACAACAAGTTTTTTTTTGAATGAAAGTAAGGAGCGACATTAAAACTCAAAACGAACAGAAATTACTCGTATATGAAAGGGGCTTTTCCTCCTCAACGCCCCGTTCTTTGCGCTAAAGTTTTTTACTGTTTTAAAATGTAGAGTTAAGAGAAAGAGTCAAACTTTAGCGTAAAAAGCGGGGCGTTGAGGAGGAAAAGCCCCTTTCATATACGGAGTAATTTCTGTTCGTTTTAAGTTTTAATGTCGCTCCTTACTTTCATTTAAAAAAAACTTGTTTTTTTGTTTAATCAAAAAGAGAGAAAGAGAAAAACTCAACAAAGAACCTTTTCAAGAACGCCTGTTAATTCTCTCTGAGGGGCTTAACAGTTCAAAATAAGATGTTCTTGCCTTAACAGTTCAAAATAAAGATCTTCTTGCCCAAAAACATCATACTAAATATGAATATTGCAATATTTCGCAATAGTTCAGTAGCTAGTTCAGTAGTTCAACAGTGAACTAGCTTTCATGGTGTCAACATCTAAACTAATCAGATTGTTTTCCATTTTCACATACCTGATAGTCTGAGGTATGAATTTTAATCCCACTTGCTACACCTCGCAGTATTTGGCAAAATACCAGTTTTTAATTAAAACTTGTGTGACAGTTTATCAAGGTGTCAACATCTATTGATTTCACGTATTTGATATTCTGTGGATTTAAATTGAATGTAAGGAGAGAGGGAATAGAAGGAGAGGAGAGAAAAGAAAAGAGAGGAAGGTGGAGTAAAGGATTGAGGCAGGTTAATTTTAGAAAGCATTTGCTCAGTGTATAATGGAAGACAAATTACTTTTGAATCCTGTTTTGGGAGAAACAAGTGGGAGAAAAAAACAAAAGATGTTTGTTTAGCAAAAGCACGTTAGATTCTACGGAGATTAATTTAAATGAACAGGTTATGTAAAAGAAAATATACCCACTGCTGAGCTAAAAATAGTGTTTTCTTTTGCACATCAATTTAAAGGGTAATCCTATATTTTTTCGCTCAGAGATTTTGATTCGATGTGCATCGAATGCAAATGGTAGAACTTGTACGAAAAGTAGACAAATCTTTTATTTTCGAGATGGGTGTCTGTTTTGAAATGTAAAGCGTGAACTCTCCCAAACCTCAACCGAGACCGAGTCCGTTTGGAAATGAAAATTGTTTGGCTATTGGGAGAACCCTTGGGTATTGAGAATTGCAAGCAGTTAGCCAGGTGGGTGAAACACCCACCTGGCTATTTTCTTTTAATCTTCAGTTCTCGAAGTCCACCAGCCCCCAAACTTAAACCTCGTCATGTTACTTCTGAATTCCTTTTTACAAATTGTGATGAAAATGAAATAAATGAAATAATTATGTGTATGAAATAACAATCCTGTGGAGTAGATGAAGTATCGTTAAAGCAACAAAAACAATTGTTATTTCTATTTTGACTCATCTGATTAATTTATCACTTGAAGAGGGAACTTTTCCAGAAAGACTTAAATTAGCCTGAGTGCTACCCCTTCACAAAGGGAAGTCAAAAAATGAACCGAGTAATTACCGATCCATTTCTATTTTACCTTTTTTTCGAAGATTTATGAGAAAGTAGTCCATGAAAGAATGTATGATTACCTCCAGGAGTAGAATCTTCTGTGCGATACCCAACTTGGCTTTCGCAAAGGACTTTCTACGGATATGCACCAGCTATCTGGAATTCAATCCCCTTGGAAATCCGGAACTCAAATAACCTTACTACCTTCAAGCGAGCAGTGAAGGGTCGTTCCAGAAATACTGTTTAGATTTGAATATCATGCGGTCCTCCTCTTTTCGATCTTTTCTTTTATTTTCTTTTTTTCTTTTCTTTCTCTTCGTCACTCCCCTTTTTTCTCTTTTTTTTCGTTTTTTGATAAATCCAGTTGATTCGTTGTTTCTGTTAGTTGATTGTTTAATTATTCTTTAGTTAAGTTTCTGCCGTAGTCAAGCACTTTTGTGCTTTCCTGGCAGATTATGTACATGTAATTATGTGTTTTTGTTTCAATATATATGATTGAATTGAATTGAAGAATTCCTGCGAACAAAACTCTAGCACAGCTTGCATCAAACAATAAGTGCGTAATTGGTAATTTGATGTGTGTCCGTAGACTTGTTCCTGTGTTTGCGTACGTTTGTGTTTTTGTGCTCCCCAATCTCATCCTGCTAAATAACTAAGAAGACTAATCCGCCATTCCATCATAAATTTACTATGAAAAAGTAGCACATAAACAGAAATGATGGAAATAAAACTAATTTATTGGGAAGATAACTTATTTTGGAAGAAATATAGCCTCTCAGGCGCATACGGGTTAAAGCACATAAAAAAGAATTTTTATTGAAATAGAAGAAAAGCGATAACAGTAAAAAGTTTGGGATTTCCCAAAAGGAATTTAAAAACCCTTGTCCATCGTATCTGCCCCCCATTAAAATACAACAACGAAAACAAACAGTCCGCACATGCAAAAGTAAACTACCCAAAGAAAAAGGATGAATGTTTGAGAGGTTTTTCACTCTCAGAAATCATATACCTCAGGTGGCTAGTACCAAGCATGGCAGAAGTGTGCCAAGCATAGCGGAACTGTGAGAACAGTACTAAGAGTGAATGATCTGTGCCAAGCATGACATAAGTATCCCAAGCATGGCAGATGTCTGCTAAGTCTGATACAAGATCGTGATTTCATAGCAATCTGGGAATGTACATTATACAATTAGGCTAGTGAGTTAAGTAATTGAAAATTAAAGAGCCATTTGAAACAGACGGACAGAAAATAAAATCCTTCAATGATCTAAATGTGAAACGGTCAAACATTACTGTCTATGCATAATTGACTGAAAATGAAGAGAAATAAAAATAAATAATTATACCAAACATAAAAGAAATGGGTACTGCTATATACAAATAATTAAATCCTAAACGATTAAAAATTAAAATGAGTGCTAAAGTTAAACCAAAAAGGACACAAATTACTGCCCATAGGAGTTCGACTAGAGTTCCGTTCTAACCGTAAACCAAAATAAAAAATTGTCGCTAAATAGAATCTGTAAACCTTAATTGTTGATGTTTCCTGTAATTAGTATATTAAACACTAAATAATTATACATTACACATTCAGTTCATTTTCAATATCTTTCCAGTCACCTTGATTTTTATAGTGTTTTTTTTTGTCAGTATTTTGGAATTAATAAGATGAAAGCTATTTTCCTTGTAATAAGATTAGGGCATTAACGTTATTTTGTGTTAGGGCGAGATGCAAAAGATTTCGGAAAGAAACTTAAAGACGCTTTAATTAAATACCAAAAATGAACGAATTGTACAGAAAACGTAATAATTGTAGGAAAAACTATAAAAATCACAAATACTAAGCCCAAGTAACATACAAGAAATTTATAAGAAAAAAACTAAAATTCTTTGTATTAAATGTATTTAATATACTTCAGACCAGATAAGAAACTTCATTATTTTTGGACATTGACGAAGAATGAGACAGAAATTTATGGAGGAAAAAATAATTTTCCTTGCCAATATTTTTTAACACATTTTTTTTATCAAACACGAAGATTTATCTATTCCAAATCAGACCAAATTATTTCTTCAAAATCACTGTTTTCATGCATTGAGTTCCTGGTAAATTCACTGTTCTCCCCCGATCCCTTCTGTGCGTTTTTTTTCTTGCTGTTCACTTCAACTCGACTCAACCTTCTTTTTTTTCCTCTTTTTATTTCTTGAGACAAGCTTGAGTCCTTCGGTTGGTGGGCTGTTGTACATTTTACAGACACAGGTTCTCTGATTTCCATATTCCTTGCAACCCTTGAGTCTAAAATTTCAGGAAGTAAGGATTCATTCCAGAAGGCTTCAAGCTTCGGAAATATTTTTTCCCAGTAGTCTTTCGATCGGTGAACTGTAATTATTTCCCAATCCTCAATAGAGTTATAAACTATTAAGTGGCATACCATTTTATCCAGTATCTCGAGTTGGCCTTGTATCTGGGCGAAATACCTGTGATTTTTTTTTAGCTGAAGACCTTCACTGGATAATTCAAGAAAAAATGCTTTAACTAAATTTTTTGACTGGGCCACATCATAAATGGTTTTGAACTCTGGTATATTATGCACCGTTTTTATCTCTATAGGTGTGCCATTAGGGAGCAGCCCATCTACAGATGCAGCAAGATACTGATACTGTGGATGCACACTGAGTCCTATTTGATCTCCCTTTACGACTTTTAAGTTGAATTTGTTTTCATATGCTTCTAGTGCCACTACTTCTAAATCTAAGCCCTTTTTCATTAGGGCAGAGCAGAATCTAGGTCCCAAGTTTCGAATTTGCTTAACAATTGGGGCAACTCTGGTGCTGTTTTTTCTGGTTGCAATTCTGTGGAAGTAACTACTAGTTATTCTCTTAGATCTTTCTTCAACCCAAGTGTCATTTTTGGATTGGCCCTTGGTAATGTTGAACAAAAAGCTTATACTGGCAAAATCCAATTTTAAATTCTCGTCAGTATATTTTTGTATGGCCAAATTCATTTCATCAGAAGTCATGTCTGGCTTATTGCAATTTGGTCCATAGTCACGATTACCAAAGTTATAGTTTCTATTTTTTAACTTAGCAACGTGTTTTCCTCCAAGAGCACTATAATAACTGGTCAAATTACGTTTAGATATTACACGGAGTTTAGCCGTTTTATTACAATATTTTTTTGTTACGCTAGAAGGACTAAGCCCAAAAATATTTTTCCAAGCTAATTGATGCCATTTTGGACCTGAATTATAAGCAAGACTTGCTCCATGAACTCTTGCATGATATGAACCTCGTTTAGACCGGCTTATTTGCTTTCCTCCGATGAATTTAGCAACAACTGACATGTAGCTTTCAGCTAAGTTTGTAGTTGCGTCATTTCGAAGCTGCTCTGCTTTTCGACACACAATATCGACCTCTGTCATAACATCTTCAAACACGTGCAGGGGAAAATTATTCCACCGATCTTCTATTTTACTATTCACGGTCAATTCAGCAATCTTAGGACATCCAGAATCACATTTTGTGTGGTTTCCGAAAACATGGTACGGACCTCTTTTTAACAAGATTTTCAATTCTTCTGCTGTTCCATTATTTTCAGAATTTATTTTTATCACACCCCTTAAATTTTTTGTCAGTTGCTGGATAATTCCTCGGGGAAGACATTTTGTGTACAAACCTTTTTTATTTTTGCACAAATTATATAGATGGGCTGTATAGTTTTTTGTGACGTGATTTGCACATTCATGTTTCCGTATGTTGGAACCGTAGGAAACACTTTGTTTTAGCTTATAAAAAACACTGGAATCACCGTCACCGATAAACTCTAAAAACTGTAATCCGTGCATCTCCTCACTGGAACGAAAGCCTTCAACTAGAATATCTGTTTCCATGCTCCTTGAATTTCCGTTATAATTCAGAAAGCAGAAATGATCTTTGGGAATTACTTTGGCGTTTGCAGAAGAAAAACATATATAACAGTATTTATTTTTTATGCCAACATATAACAGTTTTTTCGTAAATGCATCTATGATAACTGAAACACATCCTTTGGCCGAATAATCGTGTCCTTTGCTACGCTTATTCCAGCCTCCATCACACATCACTTTTGTCCAGTATGAGTCCTCCTTATACCTATCATCATGAATGGCTGATTATAAGGCCTCTCGTCCGTTTTCTTGCAAAATTTCCGATAAACTATTCATCCAAGCATTACCAAGCTGCCTTTCAATACGGGAATAAACTATTCGTGACATTGGTTTCACTCCAAGCACCCCGAAGAATTCACACAGTGTAGAATACCCTCCTCCACTACCCATGGCTCCCCAAACAGCCTTCGAATTCAAGCAGCCTTTAAGACTTGATTTTTTTTCGGAAAAAGCAACCTGTGTCTGGTCCGTAAAACTTGAAAGATATTCTTTTACGCTTGTTGCTGGACATTCTGGTTCACCTTTAATCCTCTTTTCCCAGTTACACTTATTACACTTAACTTTCAGTTCAGTTTTCAGGCCTTTCTTTTCTAATTGCTTTATAATCAATTTTCCGTGATCGCAACTGATTTTGTGTCTGAATGCTGAAATTACTTCAGCAAGGAAATACTTTAGATTCACAATGCAGTTTCCATCTGGAATTCCAGATAAGTCTATCTCAGTATTCGTATCGGGGCAATCAACACCGTAAGAACCACTACCGTTTCCCAATTTATTTGAATCGTCTATGAGAGGATTTGCTGAAAATTCTTCTGAAATTTTCGATCCATTTGACAAATTATCTTTATCTTGTTCTCCAAGCAGCACCTTTCTAAAAAAAATGAAAAGAACCATAGAAAAACAAAACAGCGACCCGGCTCAATAGTAAACGAAAGTCTAAAAAACGAAATTTTGATACTAATAAATACGTCAAAAGAATCGGATTTTAATTAAATTTAGTCCTACCCATCAAAAGATAAGAGCCTGAGAAAATTTGTCTTATTTTGGAAAAAAGGGGGAAACACGCCCTAAAAGTCATAGAATTGTTTTGCCAGAAGACTGATCAAGGGTGCGTGTTTATTTGTTTTTTGTTTTCTTTTTCCCAGGGGTGATTGTATCGACCCATTGGTCCTAGGGTGTCGCAAGAGGGCTCATTTTAATGAAAATGAAAAGTTCCAGTGCCCTTTTTAAGCGACCAAAAATTGGAGGGCACCTAGGCCCCCTCCCACTTTCATTTTTTTTCTCAAAGTCAACAGATCAAAATTTTGAGATAGCCATTTTCTTAAGCATAGTCAAAAAACATAATAAGATGTCTTTGGGGACGACTTACTCCCCCATAGTTCCCGGGGGAGGGGCTACAAGTTATAAACTTTGATCAGTGTTTACCTTGACCTGATGCCCACTTAAATGGACAATCTGTCTTGGCTTTTTCTACAATTGGCCATGACTTGACTTTTCCCACAACTATTCCTTTTAATTAAAAGTCAACGGTTGAGGGGTTTTGGCTGAGGGGGGGGGGTAGAGGGGAGGGAGCTACGTTGAAGGATCTTTACTTAGAGGAATTTGTCACGGGGGAAAAGAAATTCAATGAAGGGGCATAGGATTTTCTAGCATTATTAAAAAAACACTGAAAAAATAATAATGAAGAAGTTTTTCAACTGAAAGTAAGGAGCAGCATTAAAACATAAAACGAACAGAAATTATTACGCATATGAGGGGTTCATCTCCTCCTAAATACCTCGCTCTTTCCGTTAAAGTAATTTCAACTATATATTCTACGGACTTGGTGATCCTAGGGTCATTCTTAAAGAACCGGGAGAAAATTTAAGCTTTAGTGTAAAGAGCGAGGTATTGACGAAAGGGCAAACCCCCTCATATATGTAATACAAATATACAAAGTTCTAGGTGCTTTTATAAGTTACCAAAAATTGGAGGGCAACTAGACCTCCTCCCCCACCCCATTTTCTTCAAAATCGTCAGAACGAAAATATGAGAAAGCCATTTAGACAAAAAAAGATATGCAAATTTCGTTGTGCGGTTAGCCAAATCAAAACATGCATTAATTTAAAAACGTTCAGAAATTACATAAAAAAAAACAGTTTTTTTTAACTTCAAGTAAGGAGCGTCATTAAAACTTAAAACGAACAGAAATTATTCCGTATATGAAAGGGGTAGTCCCCTCCTCAACGCCTCGCTCTTTACGCTAAAGTTTCTTATTGTTTTAAAAAGTATAGTTGTGAGAAAGAGTCAAACTTTAGCGTAGAGAGCGGGACATTGAGGGACTACCCCCTTTCTTAAACGGAATAATTTTTGTTCGTTTTAATGTCGCTCCTTACATGCAGTTAAAAAAAACTTGTTTTTTTTTTATTTAATGGACAAGAGGGAATGAAACTTGTATATGTAATTTTTACTTACCGGTATTTTAAATTCAGCCACCTTTTGTTGATAATTTTCTTCTTCATATCTCAAATGTCTTATTGACTTCAGTTGACAAGTCAACTAATCAGAGACACAATGCCTTGGAGGCGTAATGCCTAAAATTGGATAAGAATCCCGCCTTTTTTTCTATTGGCTGATGAACAACGCTATTAAGCCGGAAACAGGGGTAAAATAAGTAAAAAGTAAGCACATTTTGAAATTGTATTTTTCTGATTTTGCTTTCAAACTATTTATGATAGACATCAGAAATTTTCTGTAATGGTTGTAGATTATAAAATCTACATATGATCCAAAATTCTACCCTCTGGAGCCAACTTCATACCTTCTAGCAAGAAAAATGTTGAAAATTAAAAATAATTTTTTGCACCGTTAAAAATAAAAATATAACAATTCTGCAACCAACATTTTTTTTTAAATACTGGCAGGATGAACTAAAAAAAAAATCTACTGTCATTTCCCATCCACTAAATTTTTATTCACCAAACTAAAATAACTTGATTTCTTTTTTTTGCACAATGGGTAAAGCATATACAGAAAAAGTGAAACCAACATTTTTTTCCTTTTTAACTCGAGAGTCATCAAAAAAAAAATCAGTTCAAAATCACCAAAATCGCAGAAGTTATTCATGATTTTCTATCATAGGAGAAATAGCATTGGACACAAATTAAGACCATTAGCCTTAAGCCGATCTCTAACTGATGGAGTTAGGGAAGAGTTAATCCAAAAGGCAGCTGTCGCTTATTTTGATCGCGATACCATCATCCAAGCAAAGAAAGCTCTTTATGCCAAACTAAGTGTTACAACCCGAATGGTGACTCACTCTAAAGATGAAGATAATATTCTTAACATGTATAAAACTTTAGTTGCTGCTACCAAGCAGAACCTAAAAATCCCAAAATTTTTATTCTTAGTCCATGTGAAGTCCCAACTATAGGAGAGGCCGTAAATTCCACAGTTGTATCCAAGGTCAATGAGTTATCGCGTAAATTGGACAGCGTTCTGACCAGTCACTGGTCTTGTCCCAAAGTCATGACTCAATACCTAAGCCCTCGTATGCTATAATACTAAAAAACCCTCCAAAAGAGCTAAAAGGTCCAACACAGTGCCAAGCATTTATAGACAGTCTTTGTCCTAGCCCTGGCAGCGATGTATCTGAGCTACGCCGTGGCAAGAATGAATGGAAACTTGTCGTCTCGTCTAAAGAAACCACTAGTCTAATTGTTGAAAAGGCAAATCGTTCTGACCCCACTCTAAATGTTACACTTAAGGAGCCTGCTTTTGTTGCTGTTGTTAAACAAGTACTGGACGAACTAGTCGACTTGTCACTGAAGGAATTAATTTCAAAATGCATCAAAAAAGCTAAGTGTGCTGCGTCACGCACATTCAAAGCGTATTTCAAATCAAGAAAAGACTTAGATCAGTTCCTACAAGAATCAGTGAAAATCGGCTATGAGCGACTTGCCACCCAGGAGTTTGTGTTTTTGCCTCGTCGATGATTTAACTGCCATATGACGGGCCACCTTGCAGCAAACTGCACATACACTACCCTATGCTCAAAATGCGGAGCTAGTGACCATAAGTCGAAATCTGAATCCCCGTGTAAGAACAGTCCTTTTTGTGTTAGTTGTAAAGCTCCAGGCCATACGTGCTACAAATTTCATATCTTGGCATATACGTGGTTCTTTCGCGATTAAATTACCAGTGCTGATTATTTGTTTATTTCTTGGTTTTTCCTTGTTACTTTTTCCTTCTCTTTCCCTGCTTTTTCTTATTTATCCTTACCTCGATTATACTATTTTTTATTTTTTTCCTTATATTTTTTCCTTATACCTTTGGTCTGGTGGGTTTGGTCATGGAGCGGAACTGCCATCCACCATGAGCAAATCGACAATTTCTATTGGTGACCAGGTTGGTATCAACTCTTTGGGGGAACGTTTAATTGAATTACAAAATAATCCTTTAGATATTGAAAATATAATTAATAATTCAATTGGAAGTAGAAATCTCAAGATTATTGATGCTAATTCGGCTAATAAAAGTAAGTATGTTTCACATTTAAATGGTTCTGCCTCCTCTAAATGTGACGATGTTTTCTTTGTGCTTCATCTTAAAATTCAGGGTCTTTGCTTGTCTTTTGATGAGCTGAAATGGATCGTCAGTGGTGGAACTCCTGATGTTATAGGATTATGTGAAACTTTCCAAGATTCAAAAAATGATATCCTTTTAGATATTCCGGGATATAGGATGGAGAGGCTGGATAGGAAACGGATGGCGAGAGGTGGCCTTGTCCTTTATATTGCTGATAGTCTTACATATAATGTCCGAAGTGATTTGAGCAGAAATGAGAAAGGACTATTTAAATCCCTTTTTATTGAGATTAAATCAATGCGTAAGTATTTACCTGTGGGTTTGGTTTATAGGTCCCCCAGTGGATCTATTCCTTCGTTTTTGAAAATTCTGGAAGAAGTTTTGGACTCAGTCCAAAAACATCCTTATCAGCTAATCCTTATGGGTGATTTTAACCTCAACCTGCTAGATCAAAATTCTGCTTCAGCTATTGATTTTTTGTCGATGATGCTCTCTTTGGGAACTCTACCTTCAGTTTGTATACCAACCCCAGTTACTGACATGCATGCGTCTCTTATTGATAATATTTTTTCGTCACTAGATGTCTTAGATAATTTGGTGCTGGTTAGTGATATTTCTGATCATTTTCCCGCTATTTCCCAATATAAGAGTGATGATCAAGCAAACCGTATAGCATCACTATCTATTTTTTTTTACTCTTAATGTTTTTTTGGCAACGTCAAATTTTCATCAGTGTTACTATGTTGAACCGTGAAAATAAATAAGCTAAACTAATCGGATAAATCTAAAGTTTTTCGTTGATAAGAACTTTAACACTTACAATCCGTCCCTTCTTCAAACCTCGCTCTTTAAGCTGAAGTCTCAAAACTCTTTAGTAACACTTCTCATTCAAAATCAAAGACCCTTGTGTTTGAATAGTATTAAACAGTTCGTGGTAACGAACTGTAGTAAGGAGCGATCCGGCTCAATAGTAACCAAAACTTTAAAAAATTGAATTTTGATATCAATAGCTACATCAAAAGAATCGCATTTTAATGCTGATTTTAAATATATAAGTTTGATCAAGTTTAGTCTTACCCATCAAAAGTTACGAGCCTGAGAAAATTTGCCTTATTTAGGAGAATAGGGGGAAACACCCCCTAAAAGTTGTAAGATCTTAACGAAAATGACACGATCAGATTCAACGTATCAGAGAACCCTACTGTAGAAGTTTCAAGCTCCTATCTACAAAAATGTGGAATTTTGTATTTTTTGCCAGAAGACAAATCACGGGTGCGTGTTTATTTGTTTGTTTGTTTGTTTGTTTTTTTTTCCCAGGGGTCATCGTATCGACCAAATGGTCCTAGAATGTTGCAAGAGGGCTCATTCTAACGGAAATGAAAAGTTCTAGTGCCCTTTTTAAGTGACAAAAAATTAGAGGGCATCTAGGCCCCCTCCCAGGCTCATTTTTTTCCCAAAGTCAACGGATCAAAATTTTGAGATAGTAATTTTGTTCAGCATAGTCGAAAACCATAATAACTATGTCTTTGGGGATGACTTACTCCCCCACAGTCCCTGGGGGAGGGGCTGCAAGTTACAAACTTCGACCAGTATTTACATACAATAATGGTTATTGGGAAGAGTACAGACGTTTTCAGGGGGATTTTTTTTGGTTTTGGGGGCAGGGTTGAGGGAAGGGGGCTATGTGGGAGGATCTTTCCTTGGAGAAATATGTCATGGGGAAGAAAAATTCAATGAAAAGGGCGCAGGGCGCAGGACTAATCTGGTCACGTTAGAAAAAAACGTCAAATTCAGAGCTTAATATACAATGCTGGGTGTTCGGAGCCTCTCTATTATGGAGTATAATTTGAAAATAACACAATTATACGAGCGATAAAACATATATACCACAACCATAACTCAACTAACGAAAGAACTGCTAAGAGATAACACAACTATAAAGTGAAAACAGGTGAAAACTAACGGGGAAATAAACGAACTAAGAGGTGGAAGGGGCCCAGAGAAAAAATATAATCCTTTTCCAATTTTGAGCCTAACTTCCGCCAAGGAGTAATAATGTCAGAAGCCCCGAAATACCGAATTATTTTCTTTTTCCTATAAGACCGGGGTAAATGAAACAGAAACTTAAAATAGCGGAAATATAATATGTACAATTCAGCCAGATCTTGTCTTTTTTTCAGAATAGGTGAAATACCAGATAGGAAAAGTATTGAATGGTCGCAAAAACTAGTGTATAGCAATGCAAGCGCTTTTCGATAATTAAATAAAAAAAAAACAAGTTTTTTTAACTGCAAGTAAGGAGCGACAGTAAAACTTAAAACGAACAGAAATTACTCCGTATATGAAAGGGGCTTTTCCTCCTCAACACCCCGCTCGTTACACTAAAGTTGATTTTTTCTCTCAACTCTACATTTTAAAACAGTAATAAACAGTAATAGAGATGTTAGTTAAAAACTAAAAGTTATAGTTGCCTTTTTATGTAATCGAAAAATTGGAGGGCAACTAGGCCTCCTTCCCCACCCCTTATTTCTCAAAATCGTCTGATCAAAGCTAAGAGAAAGCAATTTAGCCAAAAAAGGAATTAATATGCAAATTTCATTTTAATAATCTGTTAATCTGATTCAATACAAAAAATTCAATAAGATTGGACAAGTCTTATTTATGGTGGAGAGCCAAAATCAAACATGCATTAATTCAAAAACGTTCAGAAATTAAATGAAAAAAACTAGTTTTTTTAACTGTAAGTAAGGAGCGACATTAAAACTTAAAACGAACAGGAATTATTCAGTATATGAAATGGGTTGTCCGCTCTTCAACGTCTCGCTCTTTACGCTAAAGTTTGACTCTTTGCCACAATTCTACTTTTTAAAACAATTAAAAGCTTTAGCGTAAAGAGCGAGACGTTGAAGAGCGGACAACCCATTTCATATACTGAATAATTTCTGTTCGTTTTAAGTTTTAATGTCGCTCCTTACTTACAGTTAAAAAAACTAGTTTTTTCATTAAATCTCCTTAAGAATCAGGAATTAAAGTCAAAATTTAGCGTAAAGAGCGAGGGTCGAAGAAAGACACCCCTCATCCGCACAAAATTCTGTTCTTTTTAATTTTTAGTGCTGCTGCTCCTTACTTTCAGTTAAAATTTATTCTTTTTAAAATTTTATTTCTTTTTTTTTAAATATGTCCAGAAATCTCATTTTATTCTTGTAATGTTTTTCTGGAAAATTCATTCTGAAACTGTTGTTCCCACGGAGAGTTTTCCCGTAGAAAATCCTTCCCCCTCCACGTAGAAAATTACCCTGGAAAAATCCAGACAGTATGGGCAAATTGGGTAACTTACAACCCTTACCCCAGGGACTATGGAGGGTCATGCCATCAACCCCAGCATAGCTATTGGACCTTTCAACTGTGCTGAATTAAATGGCCATCTTAAATTTTGTTACAAACAAATACAACGTAGAGACAATAGGGACAATTTCAAGACAGTGGAAATTATTTCTGTAGATATTTCGGCCCTGTGTCCAAGGGCCGTCTTCAGCACAATACAAAAATAAGAGAGAAACTATATATATATATATAAAAGAACTTACATCAAATTGTGAGGATTAAAACTGAATAATTAAAAACACTTTTTAAAACATTTTTTAAAAATAGCCCTAGCATCCTTACTTCAACGAAGTTCAACCAGGATTGGCGAAAAAAATGAAATGAGAATATAAGCTCATTCAAACTGAAGAGAATAAAATGATTAGATGCAATTTCTTAAAGCTAATCTTGCTTGTTTAGCAGCCTGTCTCAAAGGCCTTTTCGTAGTTGGTTCAGTACTACTATAAATCGGTTTAGTAAAATATTTTGTTACATCATTTTTAATTAAATTTGAGTATAAAGAATTTAGTGAGTATTCCCCTAAGCCCCTGTTCAAATTCTTGTATTGTGCTGAAGACGGCCTTTGGACATAGGGCCGAAATATCTACAGAAATAATTTCCACTGTCTTGAAATTTTCCCTATTGTCTCTACGTTGTATTTGTTTGTTATGGAAAGGCAGTGTGGTCTTCGTCGCTATTTACGTCTAGCTTATGGGAAGCAGTTGAGATATGATATCTTTTATTTTGTTAGTCTAGGTAAAAAAACATGCTAATATTATCAATCAACAAAATTTTTTAGAATCCTGTAGAAATGAAAACCTTATTCCCGATATAAGATATAAATTACATTTAAATACCCGGAAAGAAGCGCAATTTGCCCATACACTACAGTTAAAAACCCTAGTCCATATTATTAAGGACAAAAAACAGAAACGACATATTATTTCTTCAGAGAGAAAATTGTTGGAAACTTTTTTGCTGGAAAACCTGTCCACCGTTGATTTTGCTCAAGTTGTTAGATTAGAAAAAAATTTGTTTAGCCACGATTTTCGCTTGTCCAAGGAACGCCTCTATAAAAAATTGGAAGGCTATTACCAAAAATTCTTTTTGGTAATGGATACGCCATTCCTTTTGTCAATAAAATAATTAACCGTAGAATAAAAAGACATTCTTGTAAAATCGAAGAAGATACTTCACAATGTGAGACTACTGATAAGCCCTCAAATATTGTCTATCTTCCGTATATCCCAAAGATAAGAACAAAATTAAAAAATATTTGCACAAAAAATAATCTGTGCGTGGTTTTTACTAATAATTTTAAAATCATCAATTTCTTAAATTCGGGTAAAGATAAGACCCCAGTTACTCGCCAAAGAGGGGTCTATCAAATACCATGTGATTTCGGAAAATACTGTGTCGGCAGGACCCGTCAGAATCTAGACAAACGGTTACAACAGCATAAAAATGACATAGACAAGGCCTTAATTTCAAATAGTTCCAACAACTCCTTTGATTCTGCTTTAGGTTGGCATATATTTAGTAATCCGTCCCACATGATACTTTTTGAAAACTCTTCACTCATTAGTAATGATTTGGGAATAAAACAGGTGGTTCGAGAATCAATCGAAATTAATCTCAAAATAAATAATAATATTTCTTTGAACAGGGACTTGGGGGAATACTCACTAAATTCTTTATACTCAAATTTAATTAAAAATGATCTAACAAAATATTTTACTAAACCGATTTATAATAGTACTGAACCAACTACGAAAAGGCCTTTGAGACAGGCTGCTAAACAAGCAAGATTAGCTTTAAGAAATTGCATCTAATCATTTTATTCTTTTTAGTTTGAATGAGCTTATATTCTCATTTCATTTTTTTCGCCAGTCCTGGTTGAACTTCGTTGAAGTAAGGATGCTAGGGCTATTTTTAAAAAATGTTTTAAAAAGTGTTTTTAATTATTCAGTTTTAATCCTCACAATTTGATGTAAGTTCTTATATATATATATATATATATATATATATATATATATATATATATATATATATATATATAGTTTCTCTCTTATTCTTGTATTGTGCTGAAGACGGCCCTTGGACACAGGGCCAAAATATCTACAGAAATAATTTCCACTGTCTTGAAATTTTCCCTATTGTCTCTACGTTGTATTTGTTTGTTATGGAAAGGCAGTGTGGTTTTCGTCGCTATTTAAATTTTGTTCAGATGTCTTTGGGAAAATAATGGGCTAGGAAGGGGGCTATGTGTCGTTTAATATTCTTGTCACTTAAGATGGGGACTAGAGATTATGACCTTCCAGAACTAGATCTTTTAGAACCATTGGCTCGATAGGATCACCCCTGGAACAAAAAAGAACAAATTAACACACATCCGTAGTCTTCCTTCTGCCAAAAATATAACATTCCGCTTTTTGGAGTTGTTTTCCCCCTTTTTTGAAAATCTGACAAATTTTCTAAGGCTTTCAGCTTTTGACGGGTTAAACTGAATCAGCATAATAGGCCAATTAAACAGAATCAGCATAAAAAGCCAATTCTTTTGATGTATCTTTTGTTTCATTTTTAGGATTCCGGCTACTATTGGACCGAATTGCTCC
>NW_027064663.1:0-17981 GCF_032884065.1 Artemia franciscana
AACTACGTAAAACTTAAGAATATACAACATTCTTCCATGTCCTATTGTTTGTGCATATAAATAGATTGTTAGGTTTACCTAACTCTTGAACATGCAACATAAAATTTTCCATGGGAAAAGCAATCCGTATTCAGATCTATACCTGATTATTCTAATGATTGCCCTTTAGCTTTGTTGATGTTGATTGCTAATCAAACATTCCCTGTGTCCCCGTCGTCATTTATATATCCCCCTGTGCCCCCTGGCACCCCCCTTGTAGTTGTGTCCCTGTGTCCTGGTCGTCATTTATATTCCCAGTATTCCGGTCGTCATTTGTGTCCCGGTGTCCCAGTCTCTACTTTCTCTTTGAGTGTCGAGGTCGTCATTTATATTCCCTGTGTCCCAGCATCCCGGTCGTCATTTGTTTCCCGGTGTCCCGGTCTGTAATTTTTCTTCGAACAATCCCTGTGTCCCGGTCGTCATTTATATATCTTCCCTGTACCCCCGTCTTCCCCTTTGTAGTTGTGTCACTGTGTCCCGGTCGTCATTTATATTCCCTGTGTCCCGGTGTCCCAGTCTGTAATTTCTCTTTGAGGTTCCCGGTCGTCATTCATATTCCCTGTATCCCCGTGTCCCGGTCGTCATTTGTTTCCCGGTCTGTAATTTCATCAGTTGACAAACATGACGTTAGTCGACAAACAATTTCATGACGCATACAGCTCAATCCTTACAATGATGTCAGTCGACACACCTGAAGTCACTTGACAGACACACAGACAACTTATTTTTATATATATATAGATATATAACTGTTGGGGGGGGCTTGGGGGGGCATCGCGCCCCCAAGCCCCCCGCGCGCGTAAGTCGTTACATGCCATATTAGTTACCTGCCATTGTAGTTGTGTCCCTGTGTCCCACCTGTGAACTGAGATAGATATAAATATATATATTTTTTGAACTACATTAAACTTGCGAATATACAACATTCTTCGCTGTCCAATTTAACTACGTAAAACTTAAGAATATACAACATTCTTCCATGTCCTATTGTTTGTGCATATAAATAGATTGTTAGGTTTACCTAACTCTTGAACATGCAACATAAAATTGTCCATGGGAAAAGCAATCCGTATTCAGATCTATACCTGATTATTCTAATGAATGCCCTTTAGCTATGTTGATGCTGATTGCTAATCAAACATTCCCTGTGTCCCCGTCGTCATTTATATATCCCCCTGTGCCCCTTGGCACCCCCCTTGTAGTTGTGTCCCTGTGTCCTGGTCGTCATTTATATTCCCAGTATTCCGGTCGTCATTTGTGTCCCGGTGTCCAAGTCTGTACTTTCTCTTTGAGTGTCGAGGTCGTCATTTATATTCCCTGTGTCCCAGCATCCCGGTCGTCATTTGTTTCCCGGTGTCCCGGTCTGTAATTTCTCTTCGAACAATCCCTGTGTCCCGGTCGTCATTTATATATCTTCCCTGTACCCCCGTCGTCCCCTTTGTAGTTGTGTCACTGGGTCCCGGTCGTCATTTATATTCCCTGTGTCCCGGTGTCCCAGTATGTAATTTCTCTTTGAGGTTCCCGGTCGTCATTTATATTCCCTGTATCCCCGTGTCCCGGTCGTCATTTGTGTCCCGGTCTGTAATTTCATCAGTTGACAAACATGACGTCAGTCGACAAACAATTTCATGACGCATACAGCTCAATCCTTACAATGACGTCAGTCGACACACCTGAAGTCACTCGACACACACACAGACAACTTATTTTTATATATATAGATATATAGCTGTTGGGGGGGGGGGCTTGGGGGGCATTGCGCCCCCAAGCCCCCCGCGCGCGTAAGTCGTTACACGCCATATTAGTTACCTGCCATTGTAGTTGTGTCCCTGTGTCCCACCTGTGAATTGAGATAGATATAAATATATATAATTTTTGAACTACATAAAACTTGCGAATATACAAGATTCTTCGCTGTCCAATTTAACTACGTAAAACTTAAGAATATACAACATTCTTCCATGTCCTATTGTTTGTGCATATAAATAGATTGTTAGGTTTACCTAACTCTTGAACATACAACATAAAATTGTCCATGGGAAAAGCAATCCGTATTCAGATCTATACCTGATTATTCTAATGATTGCCCTTTAGCTTTGTTGATGCTGATTGCTAATCAAACATTCCCTGTGTCCCCGTCGTCATTTATATATCCCCCTGTGCCCCCTGGCTCCCCCCTTGTAGTTGTGTCCCTGTGTCCTGGTCGTCATTTAAATTCCCAGTATTCCGGTCGTCATTTGTGTCCCGGTGTCCCAGTCTGTACTTTCTCTTTGAGTGTCGAGGTCGTCATTTATATTCCCTGTGTCCCAGCATCCCGGTGTCCCGGTCTGTAATTTCTCTTCGAACAATCCCTGTGTCCCGGTCGTCATTTATATATCTTCCCTGTACCACCGTCGTCCCCTTTGTAGTTGTGTCACTGTGTCCCGGTCGTCATTTATATTCCCTGTGTCCCGGTGTCCCAGTCTGTAATTTCTCTTTGAGGTTCCCGGTCGTCATTTATATTCCCTGTATCCCCGTGTCCCGGTCGTCATTTGTGTCCCGGTCTGTAATTTCATCAGTTGACAAACATGACGTCAGTCGACAAACAATTTTATGACGCATACAGCTCAATCCTTACAATGACGTCAGTCGACACACCTGAAGTCACTCGACAGACACACAGACAACTTATTTTTATATATATAGATATATAGCTGTTGGGGGGGGGGGGGGGGCTTGGGGGGGCATCGCGCCCCCAAGCCCCCGCGCGCGTAAGTCGTTACACGCCATATTAGTTACCTGCCATTGTAGTTGTGTCCCTGTGTCCCACCTGTGAATTGAGATAGATATAAATATATATATTTTTTGAACTACATAAAACTTGCGAATATACAACATTCTTCGCTGTCCAATTTAACTACGTAAAACTTAAGAATATACAACATTCTTCCATGTCCTATTGTTTGTGCATATAAATAGATTGTTAGGTTTACCTAACTCTTGAACATGCAACATAAAATTGTCCATGGGAAAAGCAATCCGTATTCAGATCTATACCTGATTATTCTAATGATTGCCCTTTAGCTTTGTTGATGCTGATTGCTAATCAAACATTCCCTGTGTCCCCGTCGTCATTTATATATCCCCCTGTGCCCCCTGGCACCCCCCTTGTAGTTGTGTCCCTGTGTCCTGGTCGTCATTTATATTCCCAGTATTCCGGTCGTCATTTGTGTCCTGGTGTCCCAGTCTGTACTTTCTCTTTGAGTGTCGAGGTCGTCATTTATATTCCCTGTGTCCCAGCATCCCGGTCGTCATTTGTTTCCCGGTGTCCCGGTCTGTAATTTCTCTTCGAACAATCCCTGTGTCCCGGTCGTCATTTATATATCTTCCCTGTACCCCCGTCGTCCCCTTTGTAGTTGTGTCACTGTGTCCCGGTCGTCATTTATATTCCCTGTGTCCCGGTGTCCCAGTCTGTAATTTCTCTTTGAGGTTCCCGGTCATCATTTATATTCCCTGTATCCCCGTGTCCCGGTCGTCATTTGTGTCCCGGTCTCTAATTTCATCAGTTGACAAACATGACGTCAGTCGACAAACAATTTCATGACGCATACAGCTCAATCCTTACAATGACGTCAGTCGACACACCTGAAGTCACTCGACAGACACACAGACAACTTATTTTTATATATATAGATATATAGCTGTTGGGGGAGGGGGCTTGGGGGGCACCGCGCCCCCAAGCCCCCCGCGCGCGTAAGTCGTTACACGCCATATTAGTTACCTGCCATTGTAGTTGTGTCCCTGTGTCCCACCTGTGAATTGAGATAGATATAAATATATATATTTTTTGAACTACATAAAACTTGCGAATATACAACATTCTTCGCTGTCCAATTTAACTACGTAAAACTTAAGAATATACAACATTCTTCCATGTCCTATTGTTTGTGCATATAAATAGATTGTTAGGTTTACCTAACTCTTGAACATGCAACATAAAATTGTCCATGGGAAAAGCAATCCGTATTCAGATCTATACCTGATTATTCTAATGATTGCCCTTTAGCTTTGTTGATGCTGATTGCTAATCAAACATTCCCTGTGTCCCCGTCGTCATTTATATATCCCCCTGTGCCCCCTGGCACCCCCCTTGTAGTTGTGACCCTGTGTCCTGGTCGTCATTTATATTCCCAGTATTCCGGTCGTCATTTGTGTCCCGGTGTCCCAGTCTGTACTTTCTCTTTGAGTGTCGAGGTCGTCATTTATATTCCCTGTGTCCCAGCATCCCGGTCGTCATTTGTTTCCCGGTGTCCCGGTCTGTAATTTCTCTTCGAACAATCCCTGTGTCCCGGTCTTCATTTATATATCTTCCCTGTACCCCCGTCGTCCCCTTTGTAGTTGTGTCACTGTGTCCCGGTCGTCATTTATATTCCCTGTGTCCCAGTCTGTAATTTCTCTTTGAGGTTCCCGGTCGTCATTTATATTCCCTGTATCCCCGTGTCCCGGTCGTCATTCGTGTCCCGGTCTGTAATTTCATCAGTTGACAAACATGACGTCAGTCGACAAACAATTTCATGACGCATACAGCTCAATCCTTACAATGACGTCAGTCGACACACCTGAAGTCACTCGACAGAGACACAGACAACTTATTTTTATATATATATAGATATATAGCTGTTGGGGGGGGGGGCTTGGGGGGGCATCGCGCCCCCAAGCCCCCCGCGCGCGTAAGTCGTTACACGCCATATTAGTTACCTGCCATTGTAGTTGTGTCCCTGTGTCCCACCTGTGAATTGAGATAGATATAAATATATATATTTTTTGAACTACATAAAACTTGCGAATATACAACATTCTTCGCTGTCCAATTTAACTACGTAAAACTTAAGAATATACAACATTCTTCCATGTCCTATTGTTTGTGCATATAAATAGATTGTTAGGTTTACCTAACTCTTGAACATGCAACATAAAATTGTCCACGGGAAAAGCAATCCGTATTCAGATCTATACCTGATTATTCTAATGATTGCCCTTTAGCTTTGTTGATGCTGATTGCTAATCAAACATTCCCTGTGTCCCCGTCGTCATTTATATATCCCCCTGTGCCCCCTGGCACCCCCCTTGTAGTTGTGTCCCTGTGTCCTGGTCGTCATTTATATTCCCAGTATTCCGTTCGTCATTTGTGTCCCGGTGTCCCAGTCTGTACTTTCTCTTTGAGTGTCGAGGTCGTCATTTATATTCCCTGTGTCCCAGCATCCCGGTCGTCATTTGTTTCCCGGTGTCCCGGTCTGTAATTTCTCTTCGAACAATCCCTGTGTCCCGGTCTTCATTTATATATCTTCCCTGTACCCCCGTCGTCCCCTTCGTAGTTGTGTCACTGTGTCCCGGTCGTCATTTATATTCCCTGTGTCCCAGTCTGTAATTTCTCTTTGAGGTTCCCGGTCGTCATTTATATTCCCTGTATCCCCGTGTCCCGGTCGTCATTCGTGTCCCGGTCTGTAATTTCATCAGTTGACAAACATGACGTCAGTCGACAAACAATTTCATGACGCATACAGCTCAATCCTTACAATGACGTCAGTCGACACACCTGAAGTCACTCGACAGAGACACAGACAACTTATTTTTATATATATATAGATATATAGCTGTTGGGGGGGGGGCTTGGGGGGGCATCGCGCCCCCAAGCCCCCCGCGCGCGTAAGTCGTTACACGCCATATTAGTTACCTGCCATTGTAGTTGTGTCCCTGTGTCCCACCTGTGAATTGAGATAGATATAAATATATACATTTTTTGAACTACATAAAACTTGCGAATATACAACATTCTTCGCTGTCCAATTTAACTACGTAAAACTTAAGAATATACAACATTCTTCCATGTCCTATTGTTTGTGCGTATAAATAGATTGTTAGGTTTACCTAACTCTTGAACATGCAACATAAAATTGTCCATGGGAAAAGCAATCCGTATTCAGATCTATACCTGATTATTCTAATGATTGTCCTTTAGTTTTGTTGATGCTGATTGCTAATCAAACATTCCCTGTGTCCCCGTCGTCATTTATATATCCCCCTGTGCCCCCTGGCACCCCCCTTGTACCTTGTAGTTGTGTCCCTGTGTCCTGGTCGTCATTTATATTCCCAGTATTCCGGTCGTCATTTGTGTCCCGGTGTCCCAGTCTGTACTTTCTCTTTGAGTGTCGAGGTCGTCATTTATATTCCCTGTGTCCCAGCATCCCGGTCGTCATTTGTTTCCCGGTGTCCCGGTCTGTAATTTCTCTTCGAACAATCCCTGTGTCCCGGTCGTCATTTATATATCTTCCCTGTACCCCCGTCGTCCCCTTTGTAGTTGTGTCACTGTGTCCCGGTCGTCATTTATATTCCCTGTGTCCCGGTGTCCCAGTCTGTAATTTCTCTTTGAGGTTCCCGGTCGTCATTTATATTCCCTGTATCCCCGTGTCCCAGTCGTCATTTGTGTCCCGGTCTGTAATTTCATCAGTTGACAAACATGACGTCAGTCGACAAACAATTTCATGACGCATACAGCTCAATCCTTACAATGACGTCAGTCGACACACCTGAAGTCACTCGACAGACACACAGACAACTTATTTTTATATATATATAGATATATAGCTGTTGGGGGGGGGGGCTTGGGGGGACATCGCGCCCCCAAGCCCCCCGCGCGCGTAAGTCGTTACACGCCATATTAGTTACCTGCCATTGTAGTTGTGTCCCTGTGTCCCACTTGTGAATTAAGATAGATATAAATATATATATATATTTTTTGAACTACATAAAACTTGCGAATATGCAACATTCTTCGCTGTCCAATTTAACTACGTAAAACTTAAGAATATACAACATTCTCCCATGTCCTATTGTTTGTGCATATAAATAGATTGTTAGGTTTACCTAACTCTTGAACATGCAACATAAAATTGTCCATGGGAAAAGCAATCCATATTCAGATCTATACCTGATTATTCTAATGATTGCCCTTTAGCTTTGTTGATGCTGATTGCTAATCAAACATTCCCTGTGTCCCCGTTGTCATTTATATATCCCCCTGTGCCCCCTGGCACCCCCCTTGTAGTTGTGTCCCTGTGTCCTGGTCGTCATTTATATTCCCAGTATACCGGTCGTCATTTGTGTCCCGGTGTCCCAGTCTGTACTTTCTCTTTGAGTGTCGAGGTCGTCATTTATATTCCCTGTGTCCCAGCATCCCGGTCGTCATTTGTTTCCCGGTGTCCCGGTCTGTAATTTCTCTTCGAACAATCCCTGTGTCCCGGTCGTCATTTATATATCTTCCCTATACCCCCGTCGTCCCCTTTGTAGTTGTGTCACTGTGTCCCGGTCGTCATTTATATTCCCTGTGTCCTGGTGTCCCAGTCTGTAATTTCTCTTTGAGGTTCCTGGTCGTCATTTATATTCCCTGTATCCCCGTGTCCCGGTCGTCATTTGTGTCCCGGTCTGTAATTTCATCAGTTGACAAACATGACGTCAGTCGACAAACAATTTCATGACGCATACAGCTCAATCCATAAAATGACGTCAGTCGACACACCTGAAGTCACTCGACAGACACACAGACAACTTATTTTCATATATATAGATATATAGCTGTTGGGGGGGGGCTTGGGGGGCATCGCGCCCCCAAGCCCCCCGCGCGCGTAAGTCGTTACACGCCATATTAGTTACCTGCCATTGTAGTTGTGTCCCTGTGTCCCACCTGTGAATTGAGATAGATATAAATATATATATTTTTTGAACTACATAAAACTTGCGAATATACAACATTCTTCGCTGTCCAATTTAACTACATATCCCCGTGTCCCGGTCGTAACTTGTGTCCCGGTCTGTAATTTCATCAGTTGACAAACATGACGTCAGTCGACAAACAATTTCATGACGCATACAGCTCAATCCTTACAATGACATCAGTCGACACACCTGAAGTCACTCGACAGACACACAGACAACTTATTTTTATATATATAGATATATAGCTCTTGAGGGGGGGGGGGGGCTTGGGGGGCATCGCGCCCCCAAGCCCCCCGCGCGCGTAAGTCGTTACACGCCATATTAGTTACCTGCCATTGTAGTTGTGTCCCTCTGTCCCACCTGTGAGTTGAGATAGATATAAATATATATATTTTTTGAACTACATAAAACTTGCGAATATACAACATTCTTCGCTGTCCAATCTAACTACGTAAAATTTAAGAATATACAACATTCTTCCATGGCCTATTGTTTGTGCATATAAATAGATTGTTAGGTTTACCTAACTCTTGAACATGCAACATAAAATTGTCCATGGGAAAAGCAATCCGTATTCAGATCTATACCTGATTATTCTAATGATTGCCCTTTAGTTTTGTTGATGCTGATTGCTAATCAAACATTCCCTGTGTCCCCGTCGTCATTTATATATCCCCCTGTGCCCCCTGGCACCCCCCTTGTACCTTGTAGTTGTGTCCCTGTGTCCTGGTCGTCATTTATATTCCCAGTATTCCGGTCGTCATTTGTGTCCCGGTGTCCCAGTCTGTACTTTCTCTTTGAGTGTCGAGGTCGTCATTTATATTCCCTGTGTCCCAGCATCCCGGTCGTCATTTGTTTCCCGGTGTCCCGGTCTGTAATTTCTCTTCGAACAATCCCTGTGTCCCGGTCGTCATTTATATATCTTCCCTGTACCCCCGTCGTCCCCTTTGTAGTTGTGTCACTGTGTCCCGGTCGTCATTTATATTCCCTGTGTCCCGGTGTCCCAGTCTGTAATTTCTCTTTGAGGTTCCCGGTCGTCATTTATATTCCCTGTATCCCCGTGTCCCAGTCGTCATTTGTGTCCCGGTCTGTAATTTCATCAGTTGACAAACATGACGTCAGTCGACAAACAATTTCATGACGCATACAGCTCAATCCTTACAATGACGTCAGTCGACACACCTGAAGTCACTCGACAGACACACAGACAACTTATTTTTATATATATATAGATATATAGCTGTTGGGGGGGGGGGGGGGCTTGGGGGGGCATCGCGCCCCCAAGCCCCCCGCGCGCGTAAGTCGTTACACGCCATATTAGTTACCTGCCATTGTAGTTTTGTCCCTGTGTCCCACCTGTGAATTAAGATAGATATAAATATATATATATATATTTTTTGAACTACATAAAACTTGCGAATATGCAACATTCTTCGCTGTCCAATTTAACTACGTAAAACTTAAGAATATACAACATTCTCCCATGTCCTATTGTTTGTGCATATAAATAGATTGTTAGGTTTACCTAACTCTTGAACATGCAACATAAAATTGTCCATGGGAAAAGCAATCCATATTCAGATCTATACCTGATTATTCTAATGATTGCCCTTTAGCTTTGTTGATGCTGATTGCTAATCAAACATTCCCTGTGTCCCCGTTGTCATTTATATATCCCCCTGTGCCCCCTGGCACCCCCCTTGTAGTTGTGTCCCTGTGTCCTGGTCGTCATTTATATTCCCAGTATACCGGTCGTCATTTGTGTCCCGGTGTCCCAGTCTGTACTTTCTCTTTGAGTGTCGAGGTCGTCATTTATATTCCCTGTGTCCCAGCATCCCGGTCGTCATTTGTTTCCCGGTGTCCCGGTCTGTAATTTCTCTTCGAACAATCCCTGTGTCCCGGTCGTCATTTATATATCTTCCCTATACCCCCGTCGTCCCCTTTGTAGTTGTGTCACTGTGTCCCGGTCGTCATTTATATTCCCTGTGTCCTGGTGTCCCAGTCTGTAATTTCTCTTTGAGGTTCCTGGTCGTCATTTATATTCCCTGTATCCCCGTGTCCCGGTCGTCATTTGTGTCCCGGTCTGTAATTTCATCAGTTGACAAACATGACGTCAGTCGACAAACAATTTCATGACGCATACAGCTCAATCCTAAAAATGACGTAAGTCGACACACCTGAAGTCACTCGACAGACACACAGACAACTTATTTTTATATATATAGATATATAGCTGTTGGGGGGGGGCTTGGGGGGCATCGCGCCCCCAAGCCCCCCGCGCGCGTAAGTCGTTACACGCCATATTAGTTACCTGCCATTGTAGTTGTGTCCCTGTGTCCCACCTGTGAATTGAGATAGATATAAATATATATATTTTTTGAACTACATAAAACTTGCGAATATACAACATTCTTCGCTGTCCAATTTAACTACGTAAAACTTAAGAATATACAACATTCTTCCATGTCCTATTGTTTGTGCATATAAATAGATTGTTAGGTTTACCTAACTCTTGAACATGCAACATAAAATTGTCCATGGGAAAAGCAATCCGTATTCAGATCTATACCTGATTATTCTAATGATTGCCCTTTAGCTTTGTTGATGCTGATTGCTAATCAAACATTCCCTGTGTCCCCGTCGTCATTTATATATCCCCCTGTGCCCCCTGGCACCCCCCTTGTAGTTGTGTCCCTGTGTCCTGGTCGTCATTTATATTCCCAGTATTCCGGTCGTCATTTGTGTCCCAGTGTCCCAGTCTGTACTTTCTCTTTGAGTGTCGAGGTCGTCATTTATATTCCCTGTGTCCCAGCATCCCGGTCGTCATTTGTTTCCCGGTGTCCCGGTCTGTAATTTCTCTTCGAACAATCCCTGTGTCCCGGTCGTCATTTATATATCTTCCCTGTACCCCCGTCGTCCCCTTTGTAGTTGTGTCACTGTGTCCCGGTCGTCATTTATATTCCCTGTGTCCCGGTGTCCCAGTCTGTAATTTCTTTTTGAGGTTCCCGGTCGTCATTTATATTCCCTGTATCCCCGTGTCCCGGTCGTCATTTGTGTCCCGGTCTGTAATTTCATCAGTTGACAAACATGACGTCAGTCGACAAACAATTTCATGACGCATACAGCTCAATCCTTACAATGACGTCAGTCGACACACCTGAAGTCACTCGACAGACAAACAGACAACTTATTTTTATATATATAGATATATAGCTGTTGGGGGGGGCTTGGGGGGGCATCGCGCCCCCAAGCCCCCCGCGCGCGTAAGTCGTTATACGCCATATTAGTTACCTGCCATTGTAGTTGTGTCCCTGTGTCCCACCTGTGAATTGAGATAGACATAAATATATATATTTTTTGAACTACATAAAACTTGCAAATATACAACATTCTTCGCTGTCCAAATTAACTACATATCCCCGTGTCCCGGTCGTCATTTGTGTCCCGGTCTGTAATTTCATCAGTTGACAAACATGACGTCAGTCGACAAACAATTTCATGACGCATACAGCTCAATCCTTACAATGACGTCAGTCGACACACCTGTCAGTCGACAGATCTATACCTGATTATTCTAATGATTGCCCTTTAGCTTTGTTGATGCTGATTGCTAATCAAACATTCCCTGTGTCCCCGTCGTTATTTATATATCCCCCTGTGCCCCCTGGCATCCCCCTTGTAGTTGTGTCCCTGTGTCCTGGTCGTCATTTATATTCCCAGTATTCCGGTCGTCATTTGTGTCCCGGTGTTAGTCTGTACTTTCTCTTTGAATGTCGAGGTCGTCAATTATATTCCCTGTGTCCCAGCATCCCGGTCGTCATTTGTTTCCCGGTGTCCCGGTCTGTAATTTCTCTTCGAACAATCCCTGTGTCCCGGTCGTCATTTATATATCTTCCCTGTACCCCCGTCGTCCCCTTTGTAGTTGTGTCACTGTGTCCCGGTCGTCATTTATATTCCCTGTGTCCCGGTGTCCCAGTCTGTAATTTCTCTTTGAGGTTCCCGGTCGTCATTTATATTCCCTGTATCCCCTTGTCCCGGTCGTCATTTGTGTCCCGGTCTGTAATTTCATCAGTTGACAAACATGACGTCAGTCGACAAACAATTTCATGACGCATACAGCTCAATCCTTACAATGACGTCAGTCGACACACCTGAAGTCACTCGACAGACAAACAGACAACTTATTTTTATATATATAGATATATAGCTGTTGGGGGGGGCTTGGGGGGCATCGCGCCCCCAAGCCCCCCGCGTGCGTAAGTCGTTATACGCCATATTAGTTACCTGCCATTGTAGTTGTGTCCCTGTGTCCCACCTGTGAATTGAGATAGATATAAATATATATATTTTTTGAACTACATAAAACTTGCGAATATACAACATTCTTCGCTGTCCAAATTAACTACGTATCCCCGTGTCCCGGTCGTCATTTGTGTCCCGGTCTGTAATTTCATCAGTTGACAAACATGACGTCAGTCGACAAACAATTTCATGACGCATACAGCTCAATACTTACAATGACGTCAGTCGACACACCCGTCAGTCGACAGATCTATACCTGATTATTCTAATGATTGCCCTTTAGCTTTGTTGATGCTGATTGCTAATCAAACATTCCCTGTGTCCCCGTCGTCATTTATATATACCCCTGTGCCCCCTGGCACCCCCCTTGTAGTTGTGTCCCTGTGTCCTGGTCGTCATTTATATTCCCAGTATTCCGGTCGTCATTTGTGTCCCGGTGTCCCAGTCTGTACTTTCTCTTTGAGTGTCGAGGTCTTCATTTATATTCCCTGTGTCCCAGCATCCCGGTCGTCATTTGTTTCCCGGTGTCCCGGTCTGTAATTTCTCTTCGAACAATCCCTGTGTCCCGGTCATCATTTATATATCTTCCCTGTACCCCCGTCGTCCCCTTTGTAGTTGTGTCACTGTGTCCCGGTCGTCATTTATATTCCCTGTGTCCCGGTGTCCCAGTCTGTAATTTCTCTTTGAGGTTCCCGGTCGTCATTTATATTCCCTGTATCCCCGTGTCACGGTCGTCATTTGTGTCCCGGTCTGTAATTTCATCAGTTGACAAACATGACTTCAGTCGACAAACAATTTCATGACGCATACAGCTCAATCCTTACAATGACGTCAGTCGACACACCTGAAGTCACTCGACAGACACACAGACAATTTATTTTTATATATATAGATATATAGCTGTTGGGGGGGGGGGGCTTGGGGGGGCGTCGCGCCCCCAAGCCCCCCGCGCGCGTAAGTCGTTACACGCCATATTAGATGACTGCCATTGTAGTTGTGTCCCTGTGTCCCACCTGTGAATTAAGATAGATATAAATATATATATTTTTTAACTACATAAAACTTGCGAATATACAACATTCTTCGCTGTCCAATTTAACTACGTAAAACTTAAGAATATACAACATTCTTCCATGTCCTATTGTTTGTGCATATAAATAGATTGTTAGGTTTACCTAACTCTTGAATATGCAACATAAAATTGTCCATGGGAAAAGCAATCCGTATTCAGATCTATACCTGATTATTCTAATGATTGCCCTTTAGCTTTGTTGATGCTGATTGCTAATCAAACATTCCCTGTGTCCCCGTCGTCATTTATATATCCCCCTGTGCCCCCTGGCACCCCCCTTTTAGTTGTGTCCCTGTGTCCTGGTCGTCATTTATATTCCCAGTATTCCGGTCGTCATTTGTGTCCCGGTGTCCCAGTCTGTACTTTCTCTTTGAGTGTCGAGGTCGTCATTTATATTCCCTGTGTCCCAGCATCCCGGTCGTCTTTTGTTTCCCGGTGTCCCGGTCTGTAATTTTTCTTCGAACAATCCCTGTGTCCCGGTCGTCATTTATATATCTTCCCTCTACCCCCGTCGTCCCCTTTGTAGTTGTGTCACTGTGTCCCGGTCGTCATTTATATTCCCTGTGTGCCGGTGTCCCAGTCTGTAATTTCTCTTTCAGGTTCCCGATAGTCATTTATATTCCCTGTATCCCCGTGTCCCGGTCGTCATTGTGTCCCGGTCTGTAATTTCATCAGTTGACAAACATGACGTCAGTCGACACAACAATTTCATGACGCATACAGCTCAATCCTTACAATGACGTCCAGTCGACACACTGAAGTCACTCGACAGACACACATACAACTTATTTTTACTATATATAGATATATAGCTGTTGGGGGGGGGCTTGGGGGGCATCGCGCCCCCCAAGCCCCCCCGCGCGCGTAAGTCGTTACACACCATATTAGTTACCTGCCATTGTAGTTGTGTCCCTTTGTCCCACCTGTGAATTGAGATAGATATAAATATATATATATTTGAACTACATAAAACTTGCGAATATACAACATTCTTCGCTGTCCAATTTAACTACGTAAAACTTAAGATTATACGACATTCTTCCATGTCCTATTGTTTGTGCATATAAATAGATTGTTAGGTTTACCTAACTCTTGAACATGCAACATAAAATTGTCCATGGGAAAAAGCAATCCGTATCAGATCTGTACCTGATTATTCTAATGATTGCCCTTTAGCTTTGTTGATGCTGATTGCTAATCAAACATTCCCTGTGTCCCCGTCGTCATTTATATATCCCCCTGTGCCCCCTGGCACCCCCCCTTGTAGTTGTGTCCCTGTGTGCTGGTCGTCATTTATATTCCCAGTATTCGGTTGTCATTTGTGTCCCGGTGTCCCAGTCTGTACTTTCTCTTTTGATTGTCGAGGTCGTCATTTATGTTCCCTGTGTCCCCAGCATCCGGTCGTCATTTGTTTCCCGGTGTCCCGGTCTGTAATTTCTCTTCGAACAATCCCTGTGTCCCGGTCGTCATTTATATATCTTCCCTGTACCCCGTCGTCCCCCTTTGTAGTTGTGTCACTGTGTCCCGGTCGTCATTTATATTCCCAGTATTCCGGTCGTCATTTGTGTCCCGGTGTCCCAGTCTGTACTTTCTCTTTGAGTGTCGAGGTCGTCATTTATATTCCCTGTGTCCCAGCATCCCGGTAGTCATTTGTTTCCCGGTGTCCGGTCTGTAATTTCTCTTCGAACAATCCCTGTGTCCCGGTCGTCATTTATATATCTTCCCTCTACCCCCGTCGTCCCTTTGTAGTTGTGTCACTGTGTCCCGGTCGTCATTTATATTCCCTGTGTCCCGGTGTCCCAGTCTGTAATTTCTCTTTCAGGTTCCCGGTAGTCATTTATATTCCCTGTATCCCCGTGTCCCGGTCGTCATTTGTGTCCCGGTCTGTAATTTCATCAGTTGACAAACATGACGTCAGTCGACAAACAATTTCATGACGCATACAGCTCAATCCTTACAATGACGTCAGTCGACACACCTGAAGTCACTCGACAGACACACATACAACTTATTTTTATATATATAGATATATAGCTGTTCTGGGCTGGGCATCGCGCCCCCAAGCCCCCCCGCGCGCATAAGTCGTTACACACCATATTAGTTACCTGCCATTGTAGTTGTGTCCCTGTGTCCCACCTGTGAATTGAGATAGATATAAATAATATATATTTTGAACTACATAAAACTTGCGAATATACAACATTCTTCGCTGTCCAATTTAACTACGTAAAACTTAAGAATATACAACATTCTTCCCATGTCCTATTGTTTGTGCATATAAATAGATTGTTAGGTTTAACTAACTCTTGAACATGCAAACATAAAATTGTCCATGGGAAAAGCAATCCGTTTCAGATCTGTACCTGATTATTCTAATGATTGCCCTTTAGCTTTGTTGATGCTGATTGCTAATCAAACATTCCCTGTGTCCCCGTCGTCATTTATATATCCCCCTGTGCCCCCTGGCACCCCCCTTGTAGTTGTGTCCCTGTGTCCTGGTCGTCATTTATATTCCCAGTATTCCGTTTGTCATTTGTGTCCTGGTGTCCCAGTCTGTACTTTCTCTTTGAGTGTCGAGGTCGTCATTTATATTCCCCTGTGTCCCAGCATCCCGGTCGTCATTTGTTTCCCGGTGTCCCGGTCTGTAATTTTCTCTTCGACAATCCCTGTGTCCCGGTCGTCATTTATATATCTTCCCTCTACCCCCGTCGTCCCCTTTGTAGTTGTGTCACTGTGTCCCGGTCGTCATTTATATTCCCTGTGTGCCGGTGTCCCAGTCTGTAATTTCTCTTTCAGGTTCCCGGTAGTCATTTATATTCCCTGTATCCCCGTGTCCCGGTCGTCATTTGTGTCCCGGTCTGTAATTTCATCAGTTGACAAACATGACGTCAGTCGACAAACAATTTCATGACGCATACAGCTCAATCCTTACAATGACGTCAGTCGACACACCTGAAGTCACTCGACAGACACACAGACAACTTATTTTTATATATATAGATATATAGCTGTTGGGGGGGGGGGGGGCTTGGGGGGGCATCGCGCCCCCCAGCCCCCCGTGCGCGTAAGTCGTTACACGCCATATTAGTTACCTGCCATTGTAGTTGTGTCCCTGTGTCCACCCTGTGAATTGAGATAGATATAATATATAAATTTTTTGAACTACATAAAACTTGCTAATATACAACATTCTTTGCTGTCCAATTTAACTACGTAAAACTTAAGAATATACAACATTCTTCCATGTCCTATTGTTTGTGCATATAAATAGATTGTTAGGTTTACCTAACTCTTGAACATGCAACATAAAATTGTCCATGGGAAAAGCAATCCGTATTCAGATCTATACCTGATTATTCTAATGATTGCCCTTTAGCTTTGTTGATGCTGATTGCTAATCAAACATTCCCTGTGTCCCCATCGTCATTTATATATCCCCCTGTGCCCCCTGGCACCCCCCTTGTAGTGTGTCCCTGTGTCCTGGTCGTCATTTATATTCCCAGTATTCCGGTCGTCATTTGAATCCCGGTGTCCCAGTCTGTACTTTCTCTTTGAGTGTCGAGGTCGTCATTTATATTCCCTGTGTCCCAGCATCCGGTCGTCATTTGTTTCCCGGTGTCCCGGTCTGTAATTTCTCTTCGAACAATCCCTGTGTCCGGTCGTCATTTATATATCTTCCCTGTACCCCCGTCGTCCCTTTGTAGTTGTGTCACTGTGTCCCGGTCGTCATTTATATTCCCTGTGTCCCGGTGTCCCAGTCTGTAATTTCTCTTTGAGGTTCCCGGTCGTCATTTATATTCCCTGTATCCCCGTGTCCCGGTCGTCATTTGTGTCCCGGTCTGTAATTTCATCTGTTGACAAACATGACGTCAGTCGACAAACAATTTCATGACGCATACAGCTCAATCCTTACAATGACGTCAGTCGAAACACCTGAAGTCCTCGACAGACACACAGACAACTTATTTTATATATATAGATATATAGCTGTTGGGGGGGGGAGGGGGGCTTGGGGGGGCATCGCGCCCCAAGCCCCCCGCGCGCGTAAGTCGTTACACGCCATATTAGTTACCTGCCATTGTAGTTGTTTCCCTGTGTCCCACCTGTGAATTGAGATAGATATAAATATATATATTTTTTGAACTACATAAAACTTGCGAATATACAATATTCTTCGCTGTCCAATTTAACTACGTAAAACTTAAGAATATACAACATTCTTCCATGTCCTATTGTTTGTGCATATAATAGATTGTTAGGTTTACCTAACTCTTGAACATGCAACATAAAATTGTCCATGGGAAAAGCAATCCGTATTCAGATCAATACCTGATTATTCTAATGATTGCCCTTTAGCTTTGTTGATGCTGATTGCTAATCAAACATTCCCTGTGTCCCTGTCGTCATTTATATATCCCATTGTGCCCCATGGCACCCCCCTTGTAGTTGTGTCCCTGTGTCCTGGTCGTCATTTATATTCCCAGTATTCCGGTCGTCATTTGTGTCCCGGTGTCCCAGTCTGTACTTTCTCTTTGAGTGTCGAGGTCGTCATTTATATTCCCTGTGTCCCAGCATCCCGGTCGTCATTTGTTTCCCGGTGTCCCGGTCTGTAATTTCTCTTCGAACAATCCCTGTGTCCCGGTCGTCATTTATATATCTTCCCTGTACCCCCGTCGTCCCCTTTGTAGTTGTGTCACTGTGTCCCGGTCGTCATTTATATTCCCTGTGTCCCGGTGTCCCAGTCTGTAATTTCTCTTTGAGGTTCCCGGTCGTCATTTATATTCCCTGTATTCCCGTGTCCCGGTCGTCATTTATG
>NW_027064664.1:0-25079 GCF_032884065.1 Artemia franciscana
TCTATTGATTCTAGACCAGTATGTGACGTCTTGCATATGGTTCTAGAATTCTAATCCATTGATTCTAGACCAGCTAGAATCAATAGTAGATAGAACAGTGAAAGTTTGATTCTAGCTAGTCTATCTACTATTTCTATGAGTCATATGCAAGACGTCATTTTAGAAAAGACTTTTTCACTATTCAATAAATAGATTCAAATCTATTTGAATCTAGAATCAAACTTTCTGTTTGATTCTAATAGAATCAATAGAATAGCACTAGTTCGTATGTGACGTCTTGCATATGGTTCTAGAATTCTAATCTATTGATTCTAGACCAGCTAGAATCAATAGTAGATAGAACAGTGAAAGTTTGATTCTAGCTAGTCTATCTACTATTTCTATGAGTCATATGCAAGACGTCATTTTAGAAAAGACTTTTTCACTATTCAATAAATAGATTCAAATCTATTTGAATCTAGAATCAAACTTTCTGTTTGATTCTAATAGAATCAATAGAATAGCACTAGTTCGTATGTGACGTCTTGCATATGGTTCTAGAATTCTAATCTATTGATTCTAGCTAGTCTATCTACTATTTCTATGAGTCATATGCAAGACGTCATTTTAGAAAAACTTTTTCACTATTCAATAAATAGATTCAAATCTATTTGAATCTAGAATCAAACTTTCTGTTTGATTCTAATAGAATCAATAGAATAGCACTAGTTCGTATGTGACGTCTTGCATATGGTTCTAGAATTCTAATCTATTGATTCTAGCTAGTCTATCTACTATTTCTATGAGTCATATGCAAGACGTCATTTTAGAAAAGACTTTTTCACTATTCAATAAATAGATTCAAATCTATTTGAATCTAGAATCAAACTTTCTGTTTGATTCTAATAGAATCAATAGAATAGCACTAGTTCGTATGTGACGTCTTGCATATGGTTCTAGAATTCTAATCTATTGATTCTAGACCAGCTAGTCAATAGTAGATAGAACAGTGAAAGTTTGATTCTAGCTAGTCTATCTACTATTTCTATGAGTCATATGCAAGACGTCATTTTAGAAAAGACTTTTTCACTATTCAATAAATAGATTCAAATCTATTTGAATCTAGAATCAAACTTTCTGTTTGATTCTAATAGAATCAATAGAATAGCACTAGTTCGTATGTGACGTCTTGCATATGGTTCTAGAATTCTAATCTATTGATTCTAGCTAGTCTATCTACTATTTCTATGAGTCATATGCAAGACGTCATTTTAGAAAAGACTTTTTCACTATTCAATAAATAGATTCAAATCTATTTGAATCTAGAATCAAACTTTCTGTTTGATTCTAATAGAATCAATAGAATAGCACTAGTTCGTATGTGACGTCTTGCATATGGTTCTAGAATTCTAATCTATTGATTCTAGACCAGCTAGAATCAATAGTAGATAGAACAGTGAAAGTTTGATTCTAGCTAGTCTATCTACTATTTCTATGAGTCATATGCAAGACGTCATTTTAGAAAAGACTTTTTCACTATTCAATAAATAGATTCAAATCTATTTGAATCTAGAATCAAACTTTCTGTTTGATTCTAATAGAATCAATAGAATAGCACTAGTTCGTATGTGACGTCTTGCATATGGTTCTAGAATTCTAATCTATTGATTCTAGCTAGTCTATCTACTATTTCTATGAGTCATATGCAAGACGTCATTTTAGAAAAGACTTTTTCACTATTCAATAAATAGATTCAAATCTATTTGAATCTAGAATCAAACTTTCTGTTTGATTCTAATAGAATCAATAGAATAGCACTAGTTCGTATGTGACGTCTTGCATATGGTTCTAGAATTCTAATCTATTGATTCTAGACCAGCTAGAATCAATAGTAGATAGAACAGTGAAAGTTTGATTCTAGCTAGTCTATCTACTATTTCTATGAGTCATATGCAAGACGTCATTTTAGAAAAGACTTTTTCACTATTCAATAAATAGATTCAAATCTATTTGAATCTAGAATCAAACTTTCTGTTTGATCCTAATAGAATCAATAGAATAGCACTAGTTCGTATGTGACGTCTTGCATATGGTTCTAGAATTCTAATCTATTGATTCTAGCTAGTCTATCTACTATTTCTATGAGTCATATGCAAGACGTCATTTTAGAAAAGACTCTTTCACTATTCAATAAATAGATTCAAATCTATTTGAATCTAGAATCAAACTTTCTGTTTGATTCTAATAGAATCAATAGAATAGCACTAGTTCGTATGTGACGTCTTGCATATGGTTCTAGAATTCTAATCTATTGATTCTAGACCAGCTAGAATCAATAGTAGATAGAACGGTGAAAGTTGATTCTATCTAGTCTATCTACTATTTCTATGAGTCATATGCAAGACGTCATTTTAGAAAAGACTTTTTCACTATTCAATAAATAGATTCAAATCTATTTGAATCTAGAATCAAACTTTCTGTTTGATTCTAATAGAATCAATAGAATAGCACTAGTTCGTATGTGACGTCTTGCATATGGTTCTAGAATTCTAATCTATTGATTCTAGACCAGCTAGAATCAATAGTAGATAGAACAGTGAAAGTTTGATTCTAGCTAGTCTATCTACTATTTCTATGAGTCATATGCAAGACGTCATTTTAGAAAAGACTTTTTCACTATTCAATAAATAGATTCAAATCTATTTGAATCTAGAATCAAACTTTCTGTTTGATTCTAATAGAATCAATAGAATAGCACTAGTTCGTATGTGACGTCTTGCATATGGTTCTAGAATTCTAATCTATTGATTCTAGCTAGTCTATCTACTATTTCTATGATCATATGCAAGACGTCATTTTAGAAAAGACTTTTTCACTATTCAATAAATAGATTCAAATCTATTTGAATCTAGAATCAAACTTTCTGTTTGATTCTAATAGAATCAATAGAATAGCACTAGTTCGTATGTGACGTCTTGCATATGGTTCTAGAATTCTAATCTATTGATTCTAGACCAGCTAGAATCAATAGTAGATAGAACAGTGAAAGTTTGATTCTAGCTAGTCTATCTACTATTTCTATGAGTCATATGCAAGACGTCATTTTAGAAAAGACTTTTTCACTATTCAATAAATAGATTCAAATCTATTTGAATCTAGAATCAAACTTTCTGTTTGATTCCTAATAGAATCAATAGAATAGCACTAGTTCGTATGTGACGTCTTGCATATGGTTCTAGAATTCTAATCTATTGATTCTAGCTAGTCTATCTACTATTTCTATGAGTCATATGCAAGACGTCATTTTAGAAAAGACTCTTTCACTATTCAATAAATAGATTCAAATCTATTTGAATCTAGAATCAAACTTTCTGTTTGATTCTAATAGAATCAATAGAATAGCACTAGTTCGTATGTGACGTCTTGCATATGGTTCTAGAATTCTAATCTATTGATTCTAGACCAGCTAGAATCAATAGTAGATAGAACGGTGAAAGTTGATTCTACTAGTCTATCTACTATTTCTATGAGTCATATGCAAGACGTCATTTTAGAAAAGACTTTTCACTATTCAATAAATAGATTCAAATCTATTTGAATCTAGAATCAAACTTTCTGTTTGATTCTAATAGAATCAATAGAATAGCACTAGTTCGTATGTGACGTCTTGCATATGGTTCTAGAATTCTAATCTATTGATTCTAGACCAGCTAGAATCAATAGTAGATAGAACAGTGAAAGTTTGATTCTAGCTAGTCTATCTACTATTTCTATGAGTCATATGCAAGACGTCATTTTAGAAAAGACTTTTTCACTATTCAATAAATAGATTCAAATCTATTTGAATCTAGAATCAAACTTTCTGTTTGATTCTAATAGAATCAATAGAATAGCACTAGTTCGTATGTGACGTCTTGCATATGGTTCTAGAATTCTAATCTATTGATTCTAGACCAGCTAGAATCAATAGTAGATAGAACAGTGAAAGTTTGATTCTAGCTAGTCTATCTACTATTTCTATGCGTCATATGCAAGACGTCATTTTAGAAAAGACTTTTTCACTATTCAATAAATAGATTCAAATCTATTTGAATCTAGAATCAAACTTTCTGTTTGATTCTAATAGAATCAATAGAATAGCACTAGTTCGTATGTGACGTCTTGCATATGGTTCTAGAATTCTAATCTATTGATTCTAGCTAGTCTATCTACTATTTCTATGAGTCATATGCAAGACGTCATTTTAGAAAAGACTTTTTCACTATTCAATAAATAGATTCAAATCTATTTGAATCTAGAATCAAACTTTCTGTTTGATTCTAATAGAATCAATAGAATAGCACTAGTTCGTATGTGACGTCTTGCATATGGTTCTAGAATTCTAATCTATTGATTCTAGACCAGCTAGAATCAATAGTAGATAGAACAGTGAAAGTTTGATTCTAGCTAGTCTATCTACTATTTCTATGAGTCATATGCAAGACGTCATTTTAGAAAAGACTTTTTCACTATTCAATAAATAGATTCAAATCTATTTGAATCTAGAATCAAACTTTCTGTTTGATCCTAATAGAATCAATAGAATAGCACTAGTTCGTATGTGACGTCTTGCATATGGTTCTAGAATTCTAATCTATTGATTCTAGCTAGTCTATCTACTATTTCTATGACACATATGCAAGACGTCATTTTAGAAAAGACTCTTTCACTATTCAATAAATAGATTCAAATCTATTTGAATCTAGAATCAAACTTTCTGTTTGATTCTAATAGAATCAATAGAATAGCACTAGTTCGTATGTGACGTCTTGCATATGGTTCTAGAATTCTAATCTATTGATTCTAGACCAGCTAGAATCAATAGTAGATAGAACGGTGAAAGTTGATTCTATCTAGTCTATCTACTATTTCTATGAGTCATATGCAAGACTTCATTTTAGAAAAGACTTTTTCACTATTCAATAAATAGATTCAAATCTATTTGAATCTAGAATCAAACTTTCTGTTTGATTCTAATAGAATCAATAGAATAGCACTAGTTCGTATGTGACGTCTTGCATATGGTTCTAGAATTCTAATCTATTGATTCTAGACCAGCTAGAATCAATAGTAGATAGAACAGTGAAAGTTTGATTCTAGCTAGTCTATCTACTATTTCTATGAGTCATATGCAAGACGTCATTTTAGAAAAGACTTTTTCACTATTCAATAAATAGATTCAAATCTATTTGAATCTAGAATCAAACTTTCTGTTTGATTCTAATAGAATCAATAGAATAGCACTAGTTCGTATGTGACGTCTTGCATATGGTTCTAGAATTCTAATCTATTGATTCTAGACCAGCTAGAATCAATAGTAGATAGAACAGTGAAAGTTTGATTCTAGCTAGTCTATCTACTATTTCTATGAGTCATATGCAAGACGTCATTTTAGAAAAGACTTTTTCACTATTCAATAAATAGATTCAAATCTATTTGAATCTAGAATCAAACTTTCTGTTTGATTCTAATAGAATCAATAGAATAGCACTAGTTCGTATGTGACGTCTTGCATATGGTTCTAGAATTCTAATCTATTGATTCTAGCTAGTCTATCTACTATTTCTATGAGTCATATGCAAGACGTCATTTTAGAAAAGACTTTTTCACTATTCAATAAATAGATTCAAATCTATTTGAATCTAGAATCAAACTTTCTGTTTGATTCTAATAGAATCAATAGAATAGCACTAGTTCGTATGTGACGTCTTGCATATGGTTCTAGAATTCTAATCTATTGATTCTAGCTAGTCTATCTACTATTTCTATGAGTCATATGCAAGACGTCATTTTAGAAAAGACTCTTTCACTATTCAATAAATAGATTCAAATCTATTTGAATCTAGAATCAAACTTTCTGTTTGATTCTAATAGAATCAATAGAATAGCACTAGTTCGTATGTGACGTCTTGCATATGGTTCTAGAATTCTAATCTATTGATTCTAGACCAGCTAGAATCAATAGTAGATAGAACAGTGAAAGTTTGATTCTAGCTAGTCTATCTACTATTTCTATGAGTCATATGCAAGACGTCATTTTAGAAAAGACTTTTTCACTATTCAATAAATAGATTCAAATCTATTTGAATCTAGAATCAAACTTTCTGTTTGATTCTAATAGAATCAATAGAATAGCACTAGTTCGTATGTGACGTCTTGCATATGGTTCTAGAATTCTAATCTATTGATTCTAGCTAGTCTATCTACTATTTCTATGAGTCATATGCAAGACGTGTCATTTTAGAAAAGACTTTTTCACTATTCAATAAATAGATTCAAATCTATTTGAATCTAGAATCAAACTTTCTGTTTGATTCTAATAGAATCAATAGAATAGCACTAGTTCGTATGTGACGTCTTGCATATGGTTCTAGAATTCTAATCTATTGATTCTAGACCAGCTAGAATCAATAGTAGATAGAACAGTGAAAGTTTGATTCTAGCTAGTCTATCTACTATTTCTATGAGTCATATGCAAGACGTCATTTTAGAAAAGACTTTTTCACTATTCAATAAATAGATTCAAATCTATTTGAATCTAGAATCAAACTTTCTGTTTGATTCTAATAGAATCAATAGAATAGCACTAGTTCGTATGTGACGTCTTGCATATGGTTCTAGAATTCTAATCTATTGATTCTAGCTAGTCTATCTACTATTTCTATGAGTCATATGCAAGACATCATTTAAGAAAATACTTTTTCACTATTCAATAAATAGATTCAAATCTATTTGAATCTAGAATCAAACTTTCTGTTTGATTCTAATAGAATCAATAGAATAGCACTAGTTCGTATGTGACGTCTTGCATATGGTTCTAGAATTCTAATCTATTGATTCTAGCTAGTCTATCTACTATTTCTATGAGTCATATGCAAGACGTCATTTTAGAAAAGACTCTTTCACTATTCAATAAATAGATTCAAATCTATTTGAATCTAGAATCAAACTTTCTGTTTGATTCTAATAGAATCAATAGAATAGCACTAGTTCGTATGTGACGTCTTGCATATGGTTCTAGAATTCTAATCTATTGATTCTAGACCAGCTAGAATCAATAGTAGATAGAACAGTGAAAGTTTGATTCTAGCTAGTCTATCTACTATTTCTATGAGTCATATGCAAGACGTCATTTTAGAAAAGACTTTTTCACTATTCAATAAATAGATTCAAATCTATTTGAATCTAGAATCAAACTTTCTGTTTGATTCTAATAGAATCAATAGAATAGCACTAGTTCGTATGTGACGTCTTGCATATGGTTCTAGAATTCTAATCTATTGATTCTAGCTAGTCTATCTACTATTTCTATGAGTCATATGCAAGACGTCATTTAAGAAAAGACTTTTTCACTATTCAATAAATAGATTCAAATCTATTTGAATCTAGAATCAAACTTTCTGTTTGATTCTAATAGAATCAATAGAATAGCACTAGTTCGTATGTGACGTCTTGCATATGGTTCTAGAATTCTAATCTATTGATTCTAGACCAGCTAGAATCAATAGTAGATAGAACAGTGAAAGTTTGATTCTAGCTAGTCTATCTACTATTTCTATGAGTCATATGCAAGACGTCATTTTAGAAAAGACTTTTTCACTATTCAATAAATAGATTCAAATCTATTTGAATCTAGAATCAAACTTTCTGTTTGATTCTAATAGAATCAATAGAATAGCACTAGTTCGTATGTGACGTCTTGCATATGGTTCTAGAATTCTAATCTATTGATTCTAGACCAGCTAGAATCTAGTCTAAAGTTTGATTCTAGCTAGTTATCTATATTTCTATGAGTCATATGCAAGACGTCATTTTAGAAAAGACTTTTTCACTATTCAATAAATAGATTCAAATCTATTTGAATCTAGAATCAAACTTTCTGTTTGATTCTAATAGAATCAATAGAATAGCACTAGTTCGTATGTGACGTCTTGCATATGGTTCTAGAATTCTAATCTATTGATTCTAGCTAGTCTATCTACTATTTCTATGAGTCATATGCAAGACGTCATTTTAGAAAAGACTTTTTCACTATTCAATAAATAGATTCAAATCTATTTGAATCTAGAATCAAACTTTCTGTTTGATTCTAATAGAATCAATAGAATAGCACTAGTTCGTATGTGACGTCTTGCATATGGTTCTAGAATTCTAATCTATTGATTCTAGACCAGCTAGAATCTAGTAGATAGAACTAAAGTTTGATTCTAGCTAGTCTATCTACTATTTCTATGAGTCATATGCAAGACGTCATTTTAGAAAAGACTTTTTCACTATTCAATAAATAGATTCAAATCTATTTGAATCTAGAATCAAACTTTCTGTTTGATTCTAATAGAATCAATAGAATAGCACTAGTTCGTATGTGACGTCTTGCATATGGTTCTAGAATTCTAATCTATTGATTCTAGACCAGCTAGAATCTAGTAGATAGAACTGACTATTTCTATGAGTCATATGCAAGACGTCATTTTAGAAAAGACTTTTTCACTATTCAATAAATAGATTCAAATCTATTTGAATCTAGAATCAAACTTTCTGTTTGATTCTAATAGAATCAATAGAATAGCACTAGTTCGTATGTGACGTCTTGCATATGGTTCTAGAATTCTAATCTATTGATTCTAGACCAGCTAGAATCAATAGTAGATAGAACAGTGAAAGTTTGATTCTAGCTAGTCTATCTACTATTTCTATGAGTCATATGCAAGACGTCATTTTAGAAAAGACTTTTTCACTATTCAATAAATAGATTCAAATCTATTTGAATCTAGAATCAAACTTTCTGTTTGATTCTAATAGAATCAATAGAATAGCACTAGTTCGTATGTGACGTCTTGCATATGGTTCTAGAATTCTAATCTATTGATTCTAGACCAGCTAGAATCAATAGTAGATAGAACAGTGAAAGTTTGATTCTAGCTAGTCTATCTACTATTTCTATGCATCATATGCAAGACGTCATTTTAGAAAAGACTTTTTCACTATTCAATAAATAGATTCAAATCTATTTGAATCTAGAATCAAACTTTCTGTTTGATTCTAATAGAATCAATAGAATAGCACTAGTTCGTATGTGACGTCTTGCATATGGTTCTAGAATTCTAATCTATTGATTCTAGCTAGTCTATCTACTATTTCTATGAGTCATATGCAAGACGTCATTTTAGAAAAGACTTTTTCACTATTCAATAAATAGATTCAAATCTATTTGAATCTAGAATCAAACTTTCTGTTTGATTCTAATAGAATCAATAGAATAGCACTAGTTCGTATGTGACGTCTTGCATATGGTTCTAGAATTCTAATCTATTGATTCTAGACCAGCTAGAATCAATAGTAGATAGAACAGTGAAAGTTTGATTCTAGCTAGTCTATCTACTATTTCTATGAGTCATATGCAAGACGTCATTTTAGAAAAGACTTTTTCACTATTCAATAAATAGATTCAAATCTATTTGAATCTAGAATCAAACTTTCTGTTTGATTCTAATAGAATCAATAGAATAGCACTAGTTCGTATGTGACGTCTTGCATATGGTTCTAGAATTCTAATCTATTGATTCTAGCTAGTCTATCTACTATTTCTATGAGTCATATGCAAGACGTCATTTTAGAAAAGACTTTTTCACTATTCAATAAATAGATTCAAATCTATTTGAATCTAGAATCAAACTTTCTGTTTGATTCTAATAGAATCAATAGAATAGCACTAGTTCGTATGTGACGTCTTGCATATGGTTCTAGAATTCTAATCTATTGATTCTAGACCAGCTAGAATCAATAGTAGATAGAACGGTGAAAGTTAATTCTATCTAGTCTATCTACTATTTCTATGAGTCATATGCAAGACGTCATTTTAGAAAAGACTTTTTCACTATTCAATAAATAGATTCAAATCTATTTGAATCTAGAATCAAACTTTCTGTTTGATTCTAATAGAATCAATAGAATAGCACTAGTTCGTATGTGACGTCTTGCATATGGTTCTAGAATTCTAATCTATTGATTCTAGACCAGCTAGAATCAATAGTAGATAGAACAGTGAAAGTTTGATTCTAGCTAGTCTATCTACTATTTCTATGAGTCATATGCAAGACGTCATTTTAGAAAAGACTTTTTCACTATTCAATAAATAGATTCAAATCTATTTGAATCTAGAATCAAACTTTCTGTTTGATTCTAATAGAATCAATAGAATAGCACTAGTTCGTATGTGACGTCTTGCATATGGTTCTAGAATTCTAATCTATTGATTCTAGCTAGTCTATCTACTATTTCTATGAGTCATATGCAAGACGTCATTTTAGAAAAGACTTTTTCACTATTCAATAAATAGATTCAAATCTATTTGAATCTAGAATCAAACTTTCTGTTTGATTCTAATAGAATCAATAGAATAGCACTAGTTCGTATGTGACGTCTTGCATATGGTTCTAGAATTCTAATCTATTGATTCTAGACCAGCTAGAATCAATAGTAGATAGAACAGTGAAAGTTTGATTCTAGCTAGTCTATCTACTATTTCTATGAGTCATATGCAAGACGTCATTTTAGAAAAGACTTTTTCACTATTCAATAAATAGATTCAAATCTATTTGAATCTAGAATCAAACTTTCTGTTTGATTCCTAATAGAATCAATAGAATAGCACTAGTTCGTATGTGACGTCTTGCATATGGTTCTAGAATTCTAATCTATTGATTCTAGCTAGTCTATCTACTATTTCTATGAGTCATATGCAAGACGTCATTTTAGAAAAGACTCTTTCACTATTCAATAAATAGATTCAAATCTATTTGAATCTAGAATCAAACTTTCTGTTTGATTCTAATAGAATCAATAGAATAGCACTAGTTCGTATGTGACGTCTTGCATATGGTTCTAGAATTCTAATCTATTGATTCTAGACCAGCTAGAATCAATAGTAGATAGAACGGTGAAAGTTGATTCTATCTAGTCTATCTACTATTTCTATGAGTCATATGCAAGACTTCATTTTAGAAAAGACTTTTTCTATTCAATAAATCAAACTTTCTGTTTGATTCTAATAGAATCAATAGAATAGCACTAGTTCGTATGTGACGTCTTGCATATGGTTCTAGAATTCTAATCTATTGATTCTAGACCAGCTAGAATCAATAGTAGATAGAACAGTGAAAGTTTGATTCTAGCTAGTCTATCTACTATTTCTATGAGTCATATGCAAGACGTCATTTTAGAAAAGACTTTTTCACTATTCAATAAATAGATTCAAATCTATTTGAATCTAGAATCAAACTTTCTGTTTGATTCTAATAGAATCAATAGAATAGCACTAGTTCGTATGTGACGTCTTGCATATGGTTCTAGAATTCTAATCTATTGATTCTAGACCAGCTAGAATCAATAGTAGATAGAACAGTGAAAGTTTGATTCTAGCTAGTCTATCTACTATTTCTATGAGTCATATGCAAGACGTCATTTTAGAAAAGACTTTTTCACTATTCAATAAATAGATTCAAATCTATTTGAATCTAGAATCAAACTTTCTGTTTGATTCTAATAGAATCAATAGAATAGCACTAGTTCGTATGTGACGTCTTGCATATGGTTCTAGAATTCTAATCTATTGATTCTAGCTAGTCTATCTACTATTTCTATGAGTCATATGCAAGACGTCATTTTAGAAAAGACTTTTTCACTATTCAATAAATAGATTCAAATCTATTTGAATCTAGAATCAAACTTTCTGTTTGATTCTAATAGAATCAATAGAATAGCACTAGTTCGTATGTGACGTCTTGCATATGGTTCTAGAATTCTAATCTATTGATTCTAGCTAGTCTATCTACTATTTCTATGAGTCATATGCAAGACGTCATTTTAGAAAAGACTCTTTCACTATTCAATAAATAGATTCAAATCTATTTGAATCTAGAATCAAACTTTCTGTTTGATTCTAATAGAATCAATAGAATAGCACTAGTTCGTATGTGACGTCTTGCATATGGTTCTAGAATTCTAATCTATTGATTCTAGACCAGCTAGTCAATAGTAGATAGAACAGTGAAAGTTTGATTCTAGCTAGTCTATCTACTATTTCTATGAGTCATATGCAAGACGTCATTTTAGAAAAGACTTTTTCACTATTCAATAAATAGATTCAAATCTATTTGAATCTAGAATCAAACTTTCTGTTTGATTCTAATAGAATCAATAGAATAGCACTAGTTCGTATGTGACGTCTTGCATATGGTTCTAGAATTCTAATCTATTGATTCTAGACTAGTCTAGTCTACTATTTCTATGAGTCATATGCAAGACGTCATTTTAGAAAAGACTTTTTCACTATTCAATAAATAGATTCAAATCTATTTGAATCTAGAATCAAACTTTCTGTTTGATTCTAATAGAATCAATAGAATAGCACTAGTTCGTATGTGACGTCTTGCATATGGTTCTAGAATTCTAATCTATTGATTCTAGACCAGCTAGAATCAATAGTAGATAGAACAGTGAAAGTTTGATTCTAGCTAGTCTATCTACTATTTCTATGAGTCATATGCAAGACGTCATTTTAGAAAAGACTTTTTCACTATTCAATAAATAGATTCAAATCTATTTGAATCTAGAATCAAACTTTCTGTTTGATTCTAATAGAATCAATAGAATAGCACTAGTTCGTATGTGACGTCTTGCATATGGTTCTAGAATTCTAATCTATTGATTCTAGACCAGCTAGAATCAATAGTAGATAGAACAGTGAAAGTTTGATTCTAGCTAGTCTATCTACTATTTCTATGAGTCATATGCAAGACGTCATTTTAGAAAAGACTTTTTCACTATTCAATAAATAGATTCAAATCTATTTGAATCTAGAATCAAACTTTCTGTTTGATTCTAATAGAATCAATAGAATAGCACTAGTTCGTATGTGACGTCTTGCATATGGTTCTAGAATTCTAATCTATTGATTCTAGCTAGTCTATCTACTATTTCTATGAGTCATATGCAAGACGTCATTTTAGAAAAGACTCTTTCACTATTCAATAAATAGATTCAAATCTATTTGAATCTAGAATCAAACTTTCTGTTTGATTCTAATAGAATCAATAGAATAGCACTAGTTCGTATGTGACGTCTTGCATATGGTTCTAGAATTCTAATCTATTGATTCTAGACCAGCTAGAATCAATAGTAGATAGAACAGTGAAAGTTTGATTCTAGCTAGTCTATCTACTATTTCTATGAGTCATATGCAAGACGTCATTTTAGAAAAGACTTTTTCACTATTCAATAAATAGATTCAAATCTATTTGAATCTAGAATCAAACTTTCTGTTTGATTCTAATAGAATCAATAGAATAGCACTAGTTCGTATGTGACGTCTTGCATATGGTTCTAGAATTCTAATCTATTGATTCTAGACCAGCTAGAATCAATAGTAGATAGAACTGAAAGTTTGATTCTAGCTAGTCTATCTACTATTTCTATGAGTCATATGCAAGACGTCATTTTAGAAAAGACTTTTTCACTATTCAATAAATAGATTCAAATCTATTTGAATCTAGAATCAAACTTTCTGTTTGATTCTAATAGAATCAATAGAATAGCACTAGTTCGTATGTGACGTCTTGCATATGGTTCTAGAATTCTAATCTATTGATTCTAGACTAGTCTAGTCTACTATTTCTATGAGTCATATGCAAGACGTCATTTTAGAAAAGACTTTTTCACTATTCAATAAATAGATTCAAATCTATTTGAATCTAGAATCAAACTTTCTGTTTGATTCTAATAGAATCAATAGAATAGCACTAGTTCGTATGTGACGTCTTGCATATGGTTCTAGAATTCTAATCTATTGATTCTAGACCAGCTAGAATCAATAGTAGATAGAACAGTGAAAGTTTGATTCTAGCTAGTCTATCTACTATTTCTATGAGTCATATGCAAGACGTCATTTTAGAAAAGACTTTTTCACTATTCAATAAATAGATTCAAATCTATTTGAATCTAGAATCAAACTTTCTGTTTGATTCTAATAGAATCAATAGAATAGCACTAGTTCGTATGTGACGTCTTGCATATGGTTCTAGAATTCTAATCTATTGATTCTAGCTAGTCTATCTACTATTTCTATGAGTCATATGCAAGACGTCATTTTAGAAAATACTTTTTCACTATTCAATAAATAGATTCAAATCTATTTGAATCTAGAATCAAACTTTCTGTTTGATTCTAATAGAATCAATAGAATAGCACTAGTTCGTATGTGACGTCTTGCATATGGTTCTAGAATTCTAATCTATTGATTCTAGCTAGTCTATCTACTATTTCTATGAGTCATATGCAAGACGTCATTTTAGAAAAGACTTTTTCACTATTCAATAAATAGATTCAAATCTATTTGAATCTAGAATCAAACTTTCTGTTTGATTCTAATAGAATCAATAGAATAGCACTAGTTCGTATGTGACGTCTTGCATATGGTTCTAGAATTCTAATCTATTGATTCTAGACCAGCTAGAATCAATAGTAGATAGAACAGTGAAAGTTTGATTCTAGCTAGTCTATCTACTATTTCTATGAGTCATATGCAAGACGTCATTTTAGAAAAGACTTTTTCACTATTCAATAAATAGATTCAAATCTATTTGAATCTAGAATCAAACTTTCTGTTTGATTCTAATAGAATCAATAGAATAGCACTAGTTCGTATGTGACGTCTTGCATATGGTTCTAGAATTCTAATCTATTGATTCTAGCTAGTCTATCTACTATTTCTATGAGTCATATGCAAGACGTCATTTTAGAAAAGACTTTTTCACTATTCAATAAATAGATTCAAATCTATTTGAATCTAGAATCAAACTTTCTGTTTGATTCTAATAGAATCAATAGAATAGCACTAGTTCGTATGTGACGTCTTGCATATGGTTCTAGAATTCTAATCTATTGATTCTAGACCAGCTAGAATCAATAGTAGATAGAACAGTGAAAGTTTGATTCTAGCTAGTCTATCTACTATTTCTATGAGTCATATGCAAGACGTCATTTTAGAAAAGACTTTTTCACTATTCAATAAATAGATTCAAATCTATTTGAATCTAGAATCAAACTTTCTGTTTGATTCTAATAGAATCAATAGAATAGCACTAGTTCGTATGTGACGTCTTGCATATGGTTCTAGAATTCTAATCTATTGATTCTAGCTAGTCTATCTACTATTTCTATTAGTCATATGCAAGACGTCATTTTAGAAAAGACTTTTTCACTATTCAATAAATAGATTCAAATCTATTTGAATCTAGAATCAAACTTTCTGTTTGATTCTAATAGAATCAATAGAATAGCACTAGTTCGTATGTGACGTCTTGCATATGGTTCTAGAATTCTAATCTATTGATTCTAGCTAGTCTATCTACTATTTCTACTATTTCTATGAGTCATATGCAAGACGTCATTTTAGAAAAGACTTTTTCACTATTCAATAAATAGATTCAAATCTATTTGAATCTAGAATCAAACTTTCTGTTTGATTCTAATAGAATCAATAGAATAGCACTAGTTCGTATGTGACGTCTTGCATATGGTTCTAGAATTCTAATCTATTGATTCTAGACCAGCTAGAATCAATAGTAGATAGAACAGTGAAAGTTTGATTCTAGCTAGTCTATCTACTATTTCTATGAGTCATATGCAAGACGTCATTTTAGAAAAGACTTTTTCACTATTCAATAAATAGATTCAAATCTATTTGAATCTAGAATCAAACTTTCTGTTTGATTCTAATAGAATCAATAGAATAGCACTAGTTCGTATGTGACGTCTTGCATATGGTTCTAGAATTCTAATCTATTGATTCTAGCTAGTCTATCTACTATTTCTATTAGTCATATGCAAGACGTCATTTTAGAAAAGACTTTTTCACTATTCAATAAATAGATTCAAATCTATTTGAATCTAGAATCAAACTTTCTGTTTGATTCTAATAGAATCAATAGAATAGCACTAGTTCGTATGTGACGTCTTGCATATGGTTCTAGAATTCTAATCTATTGATTCTAGACCAGCTAGAATCAATAGTAGATAGAACAGTGAAAGTTTGATTCTAGCTAGTCTATCTACTATTTCTATGAGTCATATGCAAGACGTCATTTTAGAAAAGACTTTTTCACTATTCAATAAATAGATTCAAATCTATTTGAATCTAGAATCAAACTTTCTGTTTGATTCTAATAGAATCAATAGAATAGCACTAGTTCGTATGTGACGTCTTGCATATGGTTCTAGAATTCTAATCTATTGATTCTAGCTAGTCTATCTACTATTTCTATGATCATATGCAAGACGTCATTTTAGAAAAGACTTTTTCACTATTCAATAAATAGATTCAAATCTATTTGAATCTAGAATCAAACTTTCTGTTTGATTCTAATAGAATCAATAGAATAGCACTAGTTCGTATGTGACGTCTTGCATATGGTTCTAGAATTCTAATCTATTGATTCTAGACCAGCTAGAATCAATAGTAGATAGAACAGTGAAAGTTTGATTCTAGCTAGTCTATCTACTATTTCTATGAGTCATATGCAAGACGTCATTTTAGAAAAGACTTTTTCACTATTCAATAAATAGATTCAAATCTATTTGAATCTAGAATCAAACTTTCTGTTTGATTCTAATAGAATCAATAGAATAGCACTAGTTCGTATGTGACGTCTTGCATATGGTTCTAGAATTCTAATCTATTGATTCTAGACCAGCTAGAATCAATAGTAGATAGAACAGTGAAAGTTTGATTCTAGCAGTCTATCTACTATTTCTATGAGTCATATGCAAGACGTCATTTTAGAAAAGACTTTTCACTATTCAATAAATAGATTCAAATCTATTTGAATCTAGAATCAAACTTTCTGTTTGATTCTAATAGAATCAATAGAATAGCACTAGTTCGTATGTGACGTCTTGCATATGGTTCTAGAATTCTAATCTATTGATTCTAGCTAGTCTATCTACTATTTCTATGAGTCATATGCAAGACGTCATTTTAGAAAAGACTTTTTCATTATTCAATAAATAGATTCAAATCTATTTGAATCTAGAATCAAACTTTCTGTTTGATTCTAATAGAATCAATAGAATAGCACTAGTTCGTATGTGACGTCTTGCATATGGTTCTAGAATTCTAATCTATTGATTCTAGACCAGCTAGAATCAATAGTAGATAGAACAGTGAAAGTTTGATTCTAGCTAGTCTATCTACTATTTCTATGAGTCATATGCAAGACGTCATTTTAGAAAAGACTTTTTCACTATTCAATAAATAGATTCAAATCTATTTGAATCTAGAATCAAACTTTCTGTTTGATTCTAATAGAATCAATAGAATAGCACTAGTTCGTATGTGACGTCTTGCATATGGTTCTAGAATTCTAATCTATTGATTCTAGACCAGCTAGAATCAATAGTAGATAGAACAGTGAAAGTTTGATTCTAGCTAGTCTATCTACTATTTCTATGAGTCATATGCAAGACGTCATTTTAGAAAAGACTTTTTCACTATTCAATAAATAGATTCAAATCTATTTGAATCTAGAATCAAACTTTCTGTTTGATTCTAATAGAATCAATAGAATAGCACTAGTTCGTATGTGACGTCTTGCATATGGTTCTAGAATTCTAATCTATTGATTCTAGCTAGTCTATCTACTATTTCTATGAGTCATATGCAAGACGTCATTTTAGAAAGACTTTTTCACTATTCAATAAATAGATTCAAATCTATTTGAATCTAGAATCAAACTTTCTGTTTGATTCTAATAGAATCAATAGAATAGCACTAGTTCGTATGTGACGTCTTGCATATGGTTCTAGAATTCTAATCTATTGATTCTAGACCAGCTAGAATCAATAGTAGATAGAACAGTGAAAGTTTGATTCTAGCTAGTCTATCTACTATTTCTATGAGTCATATGCAAGACGTCATTTTAGAAAAGACTTTTTCACTATTCAATAAATAGATTCAAATCTATTTGAATCTAGAATCAAACTTTCTGTTTGATTCTAATAGAATCAATAGAATAGCACTAGTTCGTATGTGACGTCTTGCATATGGTTCTAGAATTCTAATCTATTGATTCTAGCTAGTCTATCTACTATTTCTATGAGTCATATGCAAGACGTCATTTTAGAAAAGACTTTTTCACTATTCAATAAATAGATTCAAATCTATTTGAATCTAGAATCAAACTTTCTGTTTGATTCTAATAGAATCAATAGAATAGCACTAGTTCGTATGTGACGTCTTGCATATGGTTCTAGAATTCTAATCTATTGATTCTAGACCAGCTAGAATCAATAGTAGATAGAACAGTGAAAGTTTGATTCTAGCTAGTCTATCTACTATTTCTATGAGTCATATGCAAGACGTCATTTTAGAAAAGACTTTTTCACTATTCAATAAACAGATTCAAATCTATTTGAATCTAGAATCAAACTTTCTGTTTGATTCTAATAGAATCAATAGAATAGCACTAGTTCGTATGTGACGTCTTGCATATGGTTCTAGAATTCTAATCTATTGATTCTAGACCAGCTAGAATCAATAGTAGATAGAACAGTGAAAGTTTGATTCTAGCTAGTCTATCTACTATTTCTATGAGTCATATGCAAGACGTCATTTTAGAAAAGACTTTTTCACTATTCAATAAATAGATTCAAATCTATTTGAATCTAGAATCAAACTTTCTGTTTGATTCTAATAGAATCAATAGAATAGCACTAGTTCGTATGTGACGTCTTGCATATGGTTCTAGAATTCTAATCTATTGATTCTAGACCAGCTAGAATCAATAGTAGATAGAACAGTGAAAGTTTGATTCTAGCAGTCTATCTACTATTTCTATGAGTCATATGCAAGACGTCATTTTAGAAAAGACTTTTTCACTATTCAATAAATAGATTCAAATCTATTTGAATCTAGAATCAAACTTTCTGTTTGATTCTAATAGAATCAATAGAATAGCACTAGTTCGTATGTGACGTCTTGCATATGGTTCTAGAATTCTAATCTATTGATTCTAGCTAGGTCTATATACTATTTCTATGAGTCATATGCAAGACGTCATTTTAGAAAAGACTTTTTCACTATTCAATAAATAGATTCAAATCTATTTGAATCTAGAATCAAACTTTCTGTTTGATTTAATAGAATCAATAGAATAGCACTAGTTCGTATGTGACGTCTTGCATATGGTTCTAGAATTCTAATCTATTGATTCTAGACCAGCTAGAATCAATAGTACATAGAACAGTGAAAGTTTGATTCTAGCTAGTCTATCTACTATTTCTATGAGTCATATGCAAGACGTCATTTTAGAAAAGACTTTTTCACTATTCAATAAATAGATTCAAATCTATTTGAATCTAGAATCAAACTTTCTGTTTGATTCTAATAGAATCAATAGAATAGCACTAGTTCGTATGTGACGTCTTGCATATGGTTCTAGAATTCTAATCTATTGATTCTAGACCAGCTAGTCAATAGTCTACTATTTCTATGAGTCATATGCAAGACGTCATTTTAGAAAAGACTTTTTCACTATTCAATAAATAGATTCAAATCTATTTGAATCTAGAATCAAACTTTCTGTTTGATTCTAATAGAATCAATAGAATAGCACTAGTTCGTATGTGACGTCTTGCATATGGTTCTAGAATTCTAATTTATTGATTCTAGACCAGCTAGAATCAATAGTAGATAGAACAGTGAAAGTTTGATTCTAGCTAGTCTATCTACTACTTCTATGAGTCATATGCAAGACGTCATTTTAGAAAAGACTTTTTCACTATTCAATAAATAGATTCAAATCTATTTGAATCTAGAATCAAACTTTCTGTTTGATTCTAATAGAATCAATAGAATAGCACTAGTTCGTATGTGACGTCTTGCATATGGTTCTAGAATTCTAATCTATTGATTATAGCTAGTCTATCTACTATTTCTATGAGTCATATGCAAGACGTCATTTTAGAAAGACTTTTTCACTATTCAATAAATAGATTCAAATCTATTTGAATCTAGAATCAAACTTTCTGTTTGATTCTAATAGAATCAATAGAATAGCACTAGTTCGTATGTGACGTCTTGCATATGGTTCTAGAATTCTAATCTATTGATTCTAGACCAGCTAGAATCAATAGTAGATAGAACAGTGAAAGTTTGATTCTAGCTAGTCTATCTGCTATTTCTATGAGTCATATGCAAGACGTCATTTTAGAAAAGACTTTTTCACTATTCAATAAATAGATTCAAATCTATTTGAATCTAGAATCAAACTTTCTGTTTGATTCTAATAGAATCAATAGAATAGCACTAGTTCGTATGTGACGTCTTGCATATGGTTCTAGAATTCTAATCTATTGATTCTAGCTAGTCTATCTACTATTTCTATGAGTCATATGCAAGACGTCATTTTTAGAAAAGACTCTTTCACTATTCAATAAATAGATTCAAATCTATTTGAATCTAGAATCAAACTTTCTGTTTGATTCTAATAGAATCAATAGAATAGCACTAGTTCGTATGTGACGTCTTGCATATGGTTCTAGAATTCTAATCTATTGATTCTAGACCAGCTAGAATCAATAGTAGATAGAACAGTGAAAGTTTGATTCTAGCTAGTCTATCTACTATTTCTATGAGTCATATGCAAGACGTCATTTTAGAAAAGACTTTTTCACTATTCAATAAATAGATTCAAATCTATTTGAATCTAGAATCAAACTTTCTGTTTGATTCTAATAGAATCAATAGAATAGCACTAGTTCGTATGTGACGTCTTGCATATGGTTCTAGAATTCTAATCTATTGATTCTAGCTAGTCTATCTACTATTTCTATGAGTCATATGCAAGACGTCATTTTAGAAAAGACTTTTTCACTATTCAATAAATAGATTCAAATCTATTTGAATCTAGAATCAAACTTTCTGTTTGATTCTAATAGAATCAATAGAATAGCACTAGTTCGTATGTGACGTCTTGCATATGGTTCTAGAATTCTAATCTATTGATTCTAGCTAGTCTATCTACTATTTGTATGAGTCATATGCAAGACGTCATTTTAGAAAAGACTTTTTCACTATTCAATAAATAGATTCAAATCTATTTGAATATAGAATCAAACTTTCTGTTTGATTCTAATAGAATCAATAGAATAGCACTAGTTCGTATGTGACGTCTTGCATATGGTTCTAGAATTCTAATCTATTGATTCTAGACCAGCTAGAATCAATAGTAGATAGAACAGTGAAAGTTTGATTCTAGCTAGTCTATCTACTATTTCTATGAGTCATATGCAAGACGTTATTTTAGAAAAGACTTTTTCACTATTCAATAAATAGATTCAAATCTATTTGAATCTAGAATCAAACTTTCTGTTTGATTCTAATAGAATCAATAGCATAGCACTAGTTCGTATGTGACGTCTTGCATATGGTTCTAGAATTCTAATCTATTGATTCTAGACCAGCTAGAATCAATAGTAGATAGAACAGTGAAAGTTTGATTCTAGCTAGTCTATCTACTATTTCTATGAGTCATATGCAAGACGTCATTTTAGAAAAGACTTTTTCACTATTCAATAAATAGATTCAAATCTATTTGAATCTAGAATCAAACTTTCTGTTTGATTCTAATAGAATCAATAGAATAGCACTAGTTCGTATGTGACGTCTTGCATATGGTTCTAGAATTCTAATCTATTGATTCTAGCTAGTCTATCTACTATTTCTATGAGTCATATGCAAGACGTCATTTTAGAAAAGACTTTTTCACTATTCAATAAATAGATTCAAATCTATTTGAGTCTAGAATCAAACTTTCTGTTTGATTCTAATAGAATCAATAGAATAGCACTAGTTCGTATGTGACGTCTTGCATATGGTTCTAGAATTCTAATTTATTGATTCTAGACCAGCTAGAATCAATAGTAGATAAAACAGTGAAAGTTTGATTCTAGCTAGTCTATCTACTACTTCTATGAGTCATATGCAAGACGTCATTTTAGAAAAGACTTTTTCACTATTCAATAAATAGATCCAAATCTATTTGAATCTAGAATCAAACTTTCTGTTTGATTCTAATAGAATCAATAGAATAGCACTAGTTCGTATGTGACGTCTTGCATATGGTTCTAGAATTCTAATCTATTGATTATAGCTAGTCTATCTACTATTTCTATGAGTCATATGCAAGACGTCATTTTAGAAAAGACTTTTTCACTATTCAATAAATAGATTCAAATCTATTTGAATCTAGAATCAAACTTTCTGTTTGATTCTAATAGAATCAATAGAATAGCACTAGTTCGTATGTGACGTCTTGCATATGGTTCTAGAATTCTAATCTATTGATTCTAGACCAGCTAGAATCAATAGTAGATAGAACAGTGAAAGTTTGATTCTAGCTAGTCTATTTACTATTTCTATGAGTCATATGCAAGACGTCATTTTAGAAAAGACTTTTTCACTATTCAATAAATAGATTCAAATCTATTTGAATCTAGAATCAAACTTTCTGTTTGATTCTAATAGAATCAATAGAATAGCACTAGTTCGTATGTGACGTCTTGCATATGGTTCTAGAATTCTAATCTATTGATTCTAGACCAGCTAGAATCAATAGTAGATAGAACAGTGAAAGTTTGATTCTAGCTAGTCTATCTACTATTTCTATGAGTCATATGCAAGACGTCATTTTAGAAAAGACTTTTTCACTATTCAATAAATAGATTCAAATCTATTTGAATCTAGAATCAAACTTTCTGTTTGATTCTAATAGAATCAATAGAATAGCACTAGTTCGTATGTGACGTCTTGCATATGGTTCTAGAATTCTAATCTATTGATTCTATACCAGCTAGAATCAATAGTAGATAGAACAGTGAAAGTTTGATTCTAGCTAGTCTATCTACTATTTCTATGAGTCATATGCAAGACGTCATTTTAGAAAAGACTTTTCACTATTCAATAAATAGATTCAAATCTATTTGAATCTAGAATCAAACTTTCTGTTTGATTCTAATAGAATCAATAGAATAGCACTAGTTCGTATGTGACGTCTTGCATATGGTTCTAGAATTCTAATCTATTGATTCTAGCTAGTCTATCTACTATTTCTATGAGTCATATGCAAGACGTCATTTTAGAAAAGACTTTTTCACTATTCAATAAATAGATTCAAATCTATTTGAATCTAGAATCAAACTTTCTGTTTGATTCTAATAGAATCAATAGAATAGCACTAGTTCGTATGTGACGTCTTGCATATGGTTCTAGAATTCTAATCTATTGATTCTAGCTAGTCTATCTACTATTTCTATGAGTCATATGCAAGACGTCATTTTAGAAAAGACTTTTTCACTATTCAATAAATAGATTCAAATCTATTTGAATATAGAATCAAACTTTCTGTTTGATTCTAATAGAATCAATAGAATAGCACTAGTTCGTATGTGACGTCTTGCATATGGTTCTAGAATTCTAATCTATTGATTCTAGACCAGCTAGAATCAATAGTAGATAGAACAGTGAAAGTTTGATTCTAGCTAGTCTATCTACTATTTCTATGAGTCATATGCAAGACGTCATTTTAGAAAAGACTTTTTCACTATTCAATAAATAGATTCAAATCTATTTGAATCTAGAATCAAACTTTCTGTTTGATTCTAATAGAATCAATAGAATAGCACTAGTTCGTATGTGACGTCTTGCATATGGTTCTAGAATTCTAATCTATTGATTCTAGCTAGTCTATCTACTATTTCTATTAGTCATATGCAAGACGTCATTTTAGAAAAGACTTTTTCACTATTTAATAAATAGATTCAAATCTATTTGAATCTAGAATCAAACTTTCTGTTTGATTCTAATAGAATCAATAGAATAGCACTAGTTCGTATGTGACGTCTTGCATATGGTTCTAGAATTCTAATCTATTGATTCTAGACCAGCTAGAATCAATAGTAGATAGAACAGTGAAAGTTTGATTCTAGCTAGTCTATCTACTATTTCTATGAGTCATATGCAAGACGTCATTTTAGAAAAGACTTTTTCACTATTCAATAAATAGATTCAAATCTATTTGAATCTAGAAACCAACTTTCTGTTTGATTCTAATAGAATCAATAGAATAGCACTAGTTCGTATGTGACGTCTTGCATATGGTTCTAGAATTCTAATCTATTGATTCTAGCTAATCTATCTACTATTTCTATGAATCATATGCAAGACGTCATTTTAGAAAAGACTTTTTCACTATTCAATAAATAGATTCAAATCTATTTGAATCTAGAATCAAACTTTCTGTTTGATTCTAATAGAATCAATAGAATAGCACTAGTTCGTATGTGACGTCTTGCATATGGTTCTAGAATTCTAATCTATTGATTCTAGACCAGCTAGAATCAATAGTAGATAGAACAGTGAAAGTTTGATTCTAGCTAGTCTATCTACTATTTCTATGAGTCATATGCAAGACGTCATTTTAGAAAAGACTTTTTCACTATTCAATAAATAGATTCAAATCTATTTGAATCTAGAATCAAACTTTCTGTTTGATTCTAATAGCATTATAGAATAGCACTAGTTCGTATGTGACGTCTTGCATATGGTTCTAGAATTTTAATCTATTGATTCTAGCTAGTCTATCTACTATTTCTATGAGTCATATGCAAGACGTCATTTTAGAAAAGACTTTTTCACTATTCAATAAATAGATTCAAATCTATTTGAATCTAGAATCAAACTTTCTGTTTGATTCTAATAGAATCAATAGAATAGCACTAGTTCGTATGTGACGTCTTGCATATGGTTCTAGAATTCTAATCTATTGATTCTAGCTTGTCTATCTACTATTTGTATGAGTCATATGCAAGACGTCATTTTAGAAAAGACTTTTTCACTATTCAATAAATAGATTCAAATCTATTTGAATATAGAATCAAACTTTCTGTTTGATTCTAATAGAATCAATAGAATAGCACTAGTTCGTATGTGACGTCTTGCATATGGT
>NW_027064665.1:0-25072 GCF_032884065.1 Artemia franciscana
CTTTACCATTTGCAATCATAAAATAGTCTAATATCTTCATTTTTTCAACATACGTAGCTATTACCCTCGAAAACTAATACTTTTGAAATAGGAAAAGAGCCTTTAATCACATTCTTTACCATTTGCAATCATAAAATAGTCTAATATCTTCATTTTTTCCACAGACAAAGCTATTACCCTCGAAAAACTAAAACTTTTGAAATAGGAAAAGAGCCTTTAATCACATTCTTTACCATGTGCAATCATAAAATTGTCTAATATCTTCATTTTTTCAACATACGTAGCAATTACCCTAGAAAACTAAAACTTTTGAAATAGGAAAAAAGCCTTTAATCACATTCTTTACCATTTGCAATCATAAAATAGTCTAATATCTTCATTTTTTCTTCATACGTAGCTATTACCCTCGAAAAATAAAACTTTTGACATAGGAAAAGAGCCTTATATCACATTCTTTACCATTTGCAATCATTAAATTGTCTAATATCTTCATTTTTTCAACATACGTAGCTATTACCCTCGAAAACTAAAACTTTTGAAATAGGAAAAGAGCCTTTAATCACATTCTTTACCATTTGCAATCATAAAATAGTCTAATATCTTCATTTTTACAACATACGTAACTATTACCCCTCGAAAACTAAAAACTTTTGACATAGGAAAAGAGCCTTTAATCACATTCTTTACCATTTACAATCATAAAATTGTCTAATATCTTCATTTTTTCAACATACGTAGCTATTACCCTCGAAAACTAAAACTTTTGAAATAGGAAAAGAGCCTTTAATCACATTCTTTACCATTTGCAATCATAAAATAGTCTAATATCTTCATTTTTTCAACATACGTAGCTATTACCCTCGAAAACTAGAACTTTTGAAATAGGAAAAGAGCCTTTAATCACATTCTTTACCATTTGCAATCATAAAATAGTCTAATATCTTCATTTTTTTCCACAGACAAAGCTAATACTCTCGAAAACTAAAACTTTTGAAATAGGAAAAGAGCCTTTAATCACATTCTTTACCATTTGCAATCATAAAATAGTCTAATATCTTCATTTTTTCAACATCCGTAGATATTACCCTCGAAAACTAAAACTTTTGACATAGTAAAAGAGCCTTTAATCACATTCTTTACCATTTGCAATCATAAAATAGTCTAATATCTTCATTTTTTCAACATACGTAGCTATTACCCTCGAAAACTAGAACTTTTGAAATAGGAAAAGAGCCTTTAATCACATTCTTTACCATGTGCAATCATAGAATTGTCTAATATCTTCATTTTTTCAACATACGTAGCTATTACCCTCGAAAACTTAAATTTTTGAAATAGGAAAAGAGCCTTTAATCACATTCTTTACCATTTGCAATCATAAAATATTCTAATATCTTCATTTTTTAAACATACGGAGCTTTTACTCTCGAAAACTAAAACTTTTGAAATAGGAAAAGAGCCTTTAATCACATTCTTTACCATGTGCAATCATAAAATTGTCCAATATCTTCATTTTTTCAACATACGTAGCTATTACCCTCAAAAACTAAAACTTTTGAAATAGGAAAAGAGCCTTTAATCACATTCTTTACCATTTGCAATCATAAAGTAGTCTAATATCTTCATTTTTTCAACATACGTAGCTATTACCCTCGAAAACTAAAACTTTTGAAATAGGAAAAGAGCCTTTAATCACATTCTTTACCATTTGCAATCATAAAATAGTCTAATATCTTCATTTTTTCCACAGACAAAGCTATTACCCTCGAAAAACTAAAACTTTTGAAATAGGAAAAGAGCCTTTAATCACATTCTTTACCATGTGCAATCATAAAATAGTCTAATATCTTCATTTTTTCAACATACGTAGCCATTACCCTCGAAAACTAAAACTTTTGAAATAGGAAAAAGAGCCTTTAATCACATTCTTTACCATTTGCAATCATAAAATAGTCGAATATCTTCATTTTTTCAACATACGTAGCTATTACCCTCGAAAACTAAAACTTTTGACATAGGAAAAGAGCCTTTAATCACATTCTTTACCATGTGCAATCAGAAAATTGTCTAATATCTTCATTTTTTCAACATACGTAGCTATTACCCTCGAAAACTAAAACTTTTGAAATAGGAAAAGAGCCTTTAATCACATTCTTTACCATGTGCAATCATAAAATTGTCTAATATCTTCATTTTTTCAACATACGTAGCTATTACCCTCGAAAACTAAAACTTTTGAAATAGGAAAAGAGCCTTTAATCACATTCTTTACCATGTGCAATCATAAAATAGTCTAATATCTTCATTTTTTCAACATGCGTAGCTATTACCCTCGAAAACTAAAAGTTTTGAAATAGGAAAAGAGCCTTTAATCACATTCTTTACCATGTGCAATCATAAAATTGTCTGATATCTTCATTTTTTCAACATACGTAGCTATTACCCTCGAAAACTAAAACTTTTGAAATAGGAAAAGAGCCTTTAATCACATTCTTTACCATGTGCAATCATAAAATAGTCTAAAATCTTCATTTTTTCAAAATACGTAGCTATTACCCTCGAAAACTAAAACTTTTGAAATAGGAAAAGAGCCTTTAATCACATTCTTTACCATTTGCAATCATAAAATAGTCTAATATCTTCATTTTTTCAACATATGTAGCTATTACCCTCGAAAACTAAAACTTTTGAAATAGGAAAAGAGCCTTTAATCACATTCTTTACCATTTGCAATCATAAAATAGTGTAATATCTTCATTTTTTCAACATACGTAGCTATTACCCTCGAAAACTAAAACTTTTGAAATAGGAAAAGAGCCTTTAATCACATTCTTTACCATTTGCAATCATAAAATAGTCTAATATCTTCATTTTTTCCACAGAAAAAGCTCTTACCCCCGAAAACTAAAACTTTTGAAATAGGAAAAGAGCCTTTAATCACATTCTTTACCATGTGCAATCATAAAATAGTCTACTATCTTCATTTTTCCACAGACGTAGCTATTACCCCCGAAAACTAAAACTTATGAAATAGGAAAAGAGCCTTTAATCACATTCTTTACCATGTGCAATCATAAAATAGTTTAATATCTTCATTTTTTCAACATACGTAGCTATTACCCTCGAAAACTAAAACTTTTGAAATAGGAAAAGAGCCTTTAATCACATTCTTTACCATTTGCAATCATAAAATAGTCAATATCTTCATTTTTTCAACATACGTAGCTATTACCCTCGAAAACTAAAACTTTTGACATAGGAAAAGAGCCTTTAATCACATTCTTTACCATGTGCAATCATAAAATTGTCTAATATCTTCATTTTTTCAACATACGTAGCTATTACCCTCGAAAACTAAAACTTTTGAAATAGGAAAAGAGCCTTTAATCACATTCTTTACCATGTGCAATCATAAAATAGTCTAATATCTTCATTTTTTCAACATACGTAGCTATTACCCTCGAAAACTAAAACTTTTGAAATAGGAAAAGAGCCTTTAATCACATTCTTTACCATGTGCAATCATAAAATAGTCTAATATCTTCATTTTTTCAACATACGTAGCTATTACCCTCGAAAACTAAAACTTTTGAAATAGGAAAAGAGCCTTTAATCACATTCTTTACCATGTGCAATCATAAAATAGTCTAATATCTTCATTTTTTCAACATACGTAGCTATTACCCTCGAAAACTAAAACTTTTGAAATAGGAAAAGAGCCTTTAATCACATTCTTTACCATTTGCAATCATAAAATAGTCTAATATCTTCATTTTTTCAACATACGTAGCTATTACCCTCGAAAACTAAAACTTTTGACATAGGAAAAGAGCCTTTAATCACATTCTTTACCATTTGCAATCATAAAATTGTCTAATATCTTCATTTTTTCAGCATACGTAGCTATTACCCTCGAAAACTAAAACTTTTGACATAGGAAAAGAGCCTTTAATCACATTCTTTACCATGTGCAATCATAAAATTGTCTAATATCTTCATTTTTCAACATACTTAGCTATTACCCTCGAAAACTAAAACTTTTGAAATAGGAAAAGAGCCTTTAATCACATTCTTTACCATTTGCAATCATAAAATTGTCTAATATCTTCATTTTTTCAACATACGTAGCTATTACCCTCGAAAACTAAAACTTTTGAAATAGGAAAAGAGCCTTTAATCACATTCTTTACCATGTGCAATCATAAAATAGTCTAATATCTTCATTTTTTCAACATACGTAGCTATTACCCTCGAAAACTAAACTTTTGAAATAGGAAAAGAGCCTTTAATCACATTCTTTACCATTTGCAATCATAAAATAGTCTAATATCTTCATTTTTTCCACAGACAAAGCTAATACTCTCGAAAACTAAAACTTTTGAAATAGGAAAAGAGCCTTTAATCACATTCTTTACCATTTGCAATCATAAAATAGTCTAATATCTTCATTTTTTCAACATACGTAGCTAATTACCCTCGAAAACTAAAACTTTTGAAATAGGAAAAGAGATTACCATTTGCAATCATAAAATTGTCTAATATCTTCATTTTTTCCACAGACAAAGCTATTACCCTCGAAAACTAAAACTTTTGAAATAGGAAAAGAGCCTTTAATCACATTCTTTACCATGTACAATCATAAAATAGTCTAATATCTTCATTTTTTCAACATACGTAGCTATTACCCTCGAAAACTAAAACTTTTGAAATAGGAAAAGAGCCTTTAATCACATTCTTTACCATGTGCAATCATAAAATAGTCTAATATCTTCATTTTTTCAACATACGTAGCTATTACCCTCGAAAACTAAAACTTTTGAAATAGGAAAAGAGCCTTTAATCACATTCTTTACCATTTGCAATCATAAAATAGTCTAATATCTTCATTTTTTCAACATACGTAGCTATATCCTCGAAAACTAAAACTTTTGACATAGGAAAAGAGCCTTTAATCACATTCTTTACCATTTGCAATCATAAAATTGTCTAATATCTTCATTTTTTCAATATACGTAGCTATTACCCTCGAAAACTAAAACTTTTGACATAGGAAAAGAGCCTTTAATCACATTCTTTACCATGTGCAATCATAAAATTGTCTAATATCTTCATTTTTTCAACATACGTAGCTATTACCCTCGAAAACTAAAACTTTTGAAATAGGAAAAGAGCCTTTAATCACATTCTTTACCATGTGCAATCATAAAATTGTCTAATATCTTCATTTTTTCAACATACGTAGCTATTACCCTCGAAAACTAAAACTTTTGAAATAGGAAAAGAGCCTTTAATCACATTCTTTACCATTTGCAATCATAAAATAGTCTAATATCTTCATTTTTTCAACATACGTAGCTATTACCCTCGAAAACTAAACTTTTGAAATAGGAAAAGAGCCTTTAATCACATTCTTTACCATTTGCAATCATAAAATAGTCTAATATCTTCATTTTTTAAACATACGTAGCTATTAACCTCGAAAACTAAAACTTTTGAAATAGGAAAAGAGCCTTTAATTTCTTTACCATTTGCAATCATAAAATTGTCTAATATCTTCATTTTTTCCACAGACAAAGCTATTACCATCGAAAACTAAAACTTTTGAAATAGGAAAAGAGATTACCATTTGCAATCATAAAATAGTCTAATATCTTCATTTTTTCCACAGACAAAGCTATTACTCTCGAAAACTAAACTTTTGAAATAGGAAAAGAGCCTTTAATCACATTCTTTACCATGTTGCAATCATAAAATTGTCTAATATCTTCATTTTTTCAACATACGTAGCTATTACCCTCGAAAACTAAAACTTTTGAAATAGGAAAAGAGCCTTTAATCACATTCTTTACCATGTTGCAATCATAAAATAGTCTAATATCTTCATTTTTTCAACATACGTAGCTATTACCCTCGAAAACTAAAACTTTTGAAATAGGAAAAGAGCCTTTAATCACATTCTTTACCATTTGCAATCATAAAATAGTCTAATATCTTCATTTTTTCAACATACGTAGCTATTACCCTCGAAAACTAAAACTTTTGAAATAGGAAAAGAGCCTTTAATCACATTCTTTACCATTTGCAATCATAAAATAGTCTAATATCTTCATTTTTTCACATACGTAGCTATTACCCTCGAAAACTAAAACTTTTGAAATAGGAAAAGAGCCTTTAATCACATTCTTTACCATGTGCAATCATAAAATTGTCTAATATCTTCATTTTTTCAACATACGTAGCTATTACCCTCGAAAACTAAAACTTTTGAAATAGGAAAAGAGCCTTTAATCACATTCTTTACCATGTGCAATCATAAAATAGTCTAATATCTTCATTTTTTCAACATACGTAGCTATTACCCTCGAAAACTAAAACTTTTGAAATAGGAAAAGAGCCTTTAATCACATTCTTTACCATTTGCAATCATAAAATAGTCTAATATCTTCATTTTTTGAACATACGTAGCTATTACCCTCGAAAACTAAAACTTTTGACTTAGGAAAAGAGCCTTTAATCACATTCTTTACCATTTGCAATCATAAAATAGTCTAATATCTTCATTTTTTACAACATACGTAGCTATTACCCTCGAAAACTAAAACTTTTGAAATAGGAAAAGAGCCTTTAATCACATTCTTTACCATTTGCAATCATAAAATTGTCTAATATCTTCATTTTTTCAACATACGTAGCTATTACCCTCGAAAACTAAAACTTTTGAAATAGGAAAAGAGCCTTTAATCACATTCTTTACCATTTGCAATCATAAAATTGTCTAATATCTTCATTTTTTCAACATACGTAGCTATTACCCTCGAAAACTAGAAACTTTTGAAATAGGAAAAGAGCCTTTAATCACATTCTTTACCATTTGCAATCATAAAATAGTCTAATATCTTCATTTTTTCCACAGACAGCTATTACCCTCGAAAACTAAAACTTTTGAAATAGGAAAAGAGCCTTTAATCACATTCTTTACCATTTGCAATCATAAAATAGTCTAATATCTTCATTTTTTCAGCATACGTAGCTATTACCCTCGAAAACTAAAACTTTTGAAATAAAAAGATTTAATCACATTCTTTACCATTTGCAATCATAAAAAGTGATTAATATCTTCATTTTTTCAAAAGTAGCTATTACCCTCGAAAACTACGTATTTGAAATAGGAAAAGAGCCTTTAATCACATTCTTTACCATTTGCAATCATAAAATAGTCTAATATCTTCATTTTTTCCATACGTAGCTATTAACCTCGAAAAATAAAACTTTTGAAATAGGAAAAGAGCCTTTAATCACATTCTTTACCATTTGCAATCATAAAATTGTCTAATATCTTCATTTTTTCAACATACGTAGCTATTACCCTCGAAAACTAAAACTTTTGAAATAGGAAAAGAGCCTTTAATCACATTCTTTACCATTTGCAATCATAAAATAGTCTAATATCTTCATTTTTTCAACATACGTAGCTATTACCCTCGAAAACTAAAACTTTTGACATAGGAAAAGAGCCTTTAATCACATTCTTTACCATTTGCAATCATAAAATTGTCTAATATCTTCATTTTTTCAACATACGTAGCTATTACCCTCGAAAACTAAAACTTTTGAAATAGGAAAAGAGCCTTTAATCACATTCTTTACCATTTGCAATCATAAAATAGTCTAATATCTTCATTTTTTCAACATACGTAGCTATTACCCTCGAAAACTAAAACTTTTGAAATAGGAAAAGAGCCTTTAATCACATTCTTTACCATTTGCAATCATAAAATAGTCTAATATCTTCATTTTTTCAACATACGTAGCTATTACCCTCGAAAACTAAAACTTTTGAAATAGGAAAAGAGCCTTTAATCACATTCTTTACCATTTGCAATCATAAAATAGTCTAATATCTTCATTTTTTCAACATACGTAGCTATTACCCTCGAAAACTAAAACTTTTGAAATAGGAAAAGAGCCTTTAATCACATTCTTTACCATTTGCAATCATAAAATAGTCTAATATCTTCATTTTTTCAACATACGTAGCTATTACCCTCGAAAACTAGAACTTTTGAAATAGGAAAAGAGCCTTTAATCACATTCTTTACCATTTGCAATCATAAAATAGTCTAATATCTTCATTTTTTCCACAGACAAAGCTAATACTCTCGAAAACTAAAACTTTTGAAATAGGAAAAGAGCCTTTAATCACATTCTTTACCATTTGCAATCATAAAATAGTCTAATATCTTCATTTTTTCAACATACGTAGCAATTACCCTCGAAAACTAAAACTTTTGAAATAGGAAAAGAGCCTTTAATCACATTCTTTACCATTTGCAATCATAAAATAGTCTAATATCTTCATTTTTTCCACAGACAAAGCTATTACTCTCGAAAACTAAAACTTTTGAAATAGGAAAAGAGCCTTTAATCACATTCTTTTATGCAATCATAAAATAGTCTAATATCTTCATTTTTTCAACATACGTAGCTATTACCCTCGAAAACTAAAACTTTTGAAATAGGAAAAGAGCCTTTAATCACATTCTTTACCATGTGCAATCATAAAATAGTCTAATATCTTCATTTTTTCAACATACGTAGCTATTACCCTCGAAAACTAAAACTTTTGAAATAGGAAAAGAGCCTTTAATCACATTCTTTACCATTTGCAATCATAAAATAGTCTAATATCTTCATTTTTTCAACATACGTAGCTATTACCCTCGAAAACTAAAACTTTTGAAATAGGAAAAGAGCCTTTAATCACATTCTTTACCATGTGCAATCATAAAATTGTCTAATATCTTCATTTTTTCAACATACGTAGCTATACCCTCGAAAACTAAAACTTTTGAAATAGGAAAAGAGCCTTTAATCACATTCTTTACCATTTGCAATCATAAAATTGTCTAATATCTTCATTTTTTCAACATACGTAGCTATTACCCTCGAAAACTAAAACTTTTGACATAGGAAAAGAGCCTTTAATCACATTCTTTACCGTTTGCAATCATAAAATAGTCTAATATCTTCATTTTTTCAAACATACGTAGCTATTACCCTCGAAAACTAAAACTTTTGAAATTGGAAAAGAGATTACCATTTGCAATCATAAAATAGTCTAATATCTTCATTTTTTCACATACAAAGCTATTACTCTCGAAAACTAAAACTTTTGAAATAGGAAAAGAGCCTTTAATCACATTCTTTACCATGTGCAATCATAAAATTGTCTAATATCTTCATTTTTTCAACATACGTAGCTATTACCCTCGAAAACTAAAACTTTTGAAATAGGAAAAGAGCCTTTAATCACATTCTTTACCATTTGCAATCATAAAATAGTCTAATATCTTCATTTTTTCCATACGTAGCTATTACCCTCGAAAACTAAAACTTTTGAAATAGGAAAAGAGCCTTTAATCACATTTTTACCATTTGCAATCATAAAATTGTCTAATATCTTCATTTTTTCAGCATACGTAGCTATTACCCTCGAAAACTAAAACTTTTGAAATAGGAAAAGAGCCTTTAATCACATTCTTTACCATTTGCAATCATAAAATAGTCTAATATCTTCATTTTTTCAACATACGTAGCTATTACCCTCGAAAACTAAAACTTTTGAAATAGGAAAAGAGCCTTTAATCACATTCTTTACCATTTGCAATCATAAAATAGTCTAATATCTTCATTTTTTCACATACAGCTATTACCCTCGAAAACTAAAACTTTTGAAATAGGAAAAGAGCCTTTAATCACATTCTTTACCATTTGCAATCATAAAATAGTCTAATATCTTCATTTTTTCAACATACGTAGCTATTACCCTCGAAAACTAAAACTTTTGAAATAGGAAAAGAGCCTTTAATCACATTCTTTACCATTTGCAATCATAAAATAGTCTAATATCTTCATTTTTTCCATACGTAGCTATTACCCTCGAAAACTAAAACTTTTGAAATAGGAAAAGAGCCTTTAATCACATTCTTTACCATTTGCAATCATAAAATAGTCTAATATCTTCATTTTTTCAACATACGTAGCTATTACCCTCGAAAACTAAAACTTTTGAAATAGGAAAAAAGCCTTTAATCACATTCTTTACCATTTGCAATCATAAAATAGTCTAATATCTTCATTTTTTCTTCATACGTAGCTATTACCCTCGAAAACTAAAACTTTTGAAATAGGAAAAGAGCCTTTAATCACATTCTTTACCATTTGCAATCATAAAATAGTCTAATATCTTCATTTTTTCAGCATACGTAGCTATTACCCTCGAAAACTAAAACTTTTGAAATAGGAAAAGAGATTACCATTTGCAATCATAAAATAGTCTAATATCTTCATTTTTTCCACAGACAGCTATTACCCTCGAAAACTAAAACTTTTGAAATAGGAAAAGAGCCTTTAATCACATTCTTTACCATGTGCAATCATAAAATAGTCTAATATCTTCATTTTTTCAACATATGCAGCTATTACCCTCGAAAACTAAAACTTTTGAAATAGGAAAAGAGCCTTTAATCACATTCTTTACCATGTGCAATCATAAAATAGTCTAATATCTTCATTTTTTCAACATACGTAGCTATTACCCTCGAAAACTAAAACTTTTGAAATAGGAAAAGAGCCTTTAATCACATTCTTTACCATTTGCAATCATAAAATAGTCTAATATCTTCATTTTTTCAACATACGTAGCTATTACCCTCGAAAACTAAAACTTTTGACATAGGAAAAGAGCCTTTAATCACATTCTTTACCATTTGCACTCATAAAATTGTCTAATATCTTCATTTTTTCAACATACGTAGCTTTTACCCTCGAAAACTAAAACTTTTGAAATAGGAAAAGAGCCTTTAATCACATTCTTTACCATTTGCAATCATAAAATAGTCTAATATCTTCATTTTTTCAACATACGTAGCTATTACCCTCGAAAACTAGAACTTTTGAAATAGGAAAAGAGCCTTTAATCACATTCTTTACCATTTGCAAACATAAAATAGTCTAATATCTTCATTTTTTCAACAGACAAAGCTTTTACCCTCGAAATCTAAAACTTTTGAAATAGGAAAAGAGCCTTTAATCACATTCTTTACCATTTGCAATCATAAAATAGTCTAATATCTTCATTTTTTCAACATACGTAGCTATTACCCTCGAAAACTAAAACTTTTGACATAGTAAAAGAGCCTTTAATCACATTCTTTACTATGTGCAATCATAAAATAGTCTAATATCTTCATTTTTTCAACATACGTAGCAATTACCCTCGAAAACTAAAACTTTTGAAATAGGAAAAGAGCCTTTAATCACAGTCTTTACCATTTAAAATCGAAAATTTTTTTATGATTTATGATTGCACATGGTAAAGAATGCGATTAAAGGCTCTTTTGCTATTTCAAAAGTTTTAGTTTTCGAGGGTAATAGCTACGTATGTTGAAAAAATGAAGATATTAGACTATTTTATGATTGCAAATGGTAAAGAATGTGATTAAAGGCTCTTTTCTTATTTCAAAAGTTTTAGTTTTCGAGGGTCATAGCTACGTATGTTGAAAAATTTAAGATATTAGACTATTTTATGATTGCAAATGGTAAAGAATGTAATTAAAGGCTCTTTTCCTATGTCAAAAGTTTTAGTTTTCGAGGGTAATAGCTACGTATGTTGAAAAAATGAAGATATTAGACTATTTTATGATTGCAAATGGTGAAGAATGTGATTAAAGGCTCTTCTCCTATTTCAAAAGTTTTAGTTTTCGAGGGAAATAGCTACGTATGTTGAAAAAATAAAGATATTGGACAATTTTATGATTGCAAATGGTAAAGAATGTGATTAAAGGCTCTTTTCCTATGTCACAAGTTTTAGTTTTCCAGGGTAATAGCTAGGTATGTTGAAAAAATGAAGATATTAGACTATTTTATGATTGCAAATGGTAAAGAATGTGATTAAAGGCTCTTTTCCTATGTCAAAAGTTTTAGTTTTGAGGGTAATAGCTACGTATGTTGAAAAAATGAAGATATTAGACTATTTTATGATTGCAAATGGTAAAGAATGTGATTAAAGGCTCTTTTCCTATTTCAAAAGTTTTAGTTTTCGAGGGTAATAGCTTTTTCTGTGGAAAAAAATGAAGATATTAGACTATTTTATCATTGCACATGGTAAAGAATGTGATTAAAGGCTCTTTTCCTATTTCAAAAGTTTTAGTTTTCGAGGGTAATAGCTATGTATGTTGAAAAAATGAAGATATTAGACTATTTTATGATTGCAAATGGTAGAGAATGTGATTAAAGGCTCTTTCCTATGTCAAAAGTTTTAGTTTTCGAGGGTAATAGCTACGTATGTTGAAAAAATGAAGATATTAGACTATTTTATGATTGCAAATGGTAAAGAATGTGATTAAAGGCTCTTTTCCTATTTGAAAAGTTTTAGTTTTCGAGGGTAATAGCTATGTCTGTGGAAAAAATGAAGATTTTAGACTATTTTATGATTGCACATGGTAAAGAATGTGATTAAAGGCTCTTTTCATATTTCAAAAGTTTTAGTTTTCGAGGGTAATAGCTTTGTCTGGTGAAAAAATGAAGATATTAGACAATTTTATGATTGCACATGGTAAAGAATGTGATTAAAGGCTCTTTTCCTATTTCAAAAGTTTTAGTTTTCGAGGGTAATAGCTGATTGCAAATGGTAAAGAATGTGATTAAAGGCTCTTTTCCTATTTCAAAAGTTTTAGTTTTCGAGGGTAATAGCTATGTCTGTGGAAAAAATGAAGATATTAGACTATTTTATGATTGCACATGGTAAAGAATGTGATTAAAGGCTCTTTTCCTATGTCAAAAGTTTTAGTTTTCGAGGGTAATAGCTACGTATGTTGAAAAAATGAATATATTAGACAATTTTATGATTGACCATGGTAAAGAATGTTATTAAAGGCTCTTTTCCTATTTCAAAAGTTTTAGTTTTCGGGGGTAATAGCTACGTATGTTGAAAAAATGAAGATATTAGACTATTTTATGATATCAAATGGTAAAGAATTTGATTAAAGGCTCTTTTCCTATTTCAAAAGTTTTAGTTTTCGAGGGTAATAGCTACGTATGTTGAAAAAATGAAGATATTAGACTATTTTATGATTGCAAATGGTAAAGAATGTGATTAAAGGCTCTTTTCCTATTTCAAAAGTTTTAGTTTTCGAGGGTAATAGCTACGTATGTTGAAAAAATGAAGATATTAGACTATTTTATGATTGCAAATGGTAAAGAATGTGATTAAAGGCTCTTTTCCTATTTCAAAAGTTTTAGTTTTCGAGGGTAATAGCTACGTATGTTGAAAAAATGAAGATATTAGACTATTTTATGATTGCAAATGGTAAAGAATGTGATTAAAGCCTCTTTTCCTATGTCAAAAGTTTTAGTTTTCGAGGGTAATAGCTACGTATGCTGAAAAAATGAGGATATTAGACTATTTTATGATTGCAAATGGTAAAGAATGTGATTAAAGGCTCTTTTCCTATGTCAAAAGTATTAGTTTTCGAGGGTAATAGCTACGTATGTTGAAAAAATGAAGATATTAGACTATTTTATGATTGCAAATGGTAAAGAATGTGATTAAAGGCTCTTTTCCTATTTCAAAAGTTTTGGTTTTCGAGGGTAATAGCTTTGTCTGTTGAAAAAATGAAGATATTAGACTATTTTATGATTGCACATGGTAAAGAATGTGATTAAAGGCTCTTTTCTCATTTCAAAAGTTTTAGTTTTCGAGGATAATAGCTATGTATGTTGAAAAAATGAAGATATTAGACTATTTTATGATTGCAAATGGTAAAGAATGTGATTAAAGGCTCTTTTCCTATGTCAAAAGTTTTAGTTTTCTAGGGTAATAGCTACGTATGTTGAAAAAATGAAGATATTAGACTATTTTATGATTGCACATGGTAAGAAATGTGATTAAAGGCTCTTTTCCTATTTCAAAAGTTTTAGTTTTCGAGGGTAATAGCTACGTATGTTGAAAAAATGAAGATATTAGACTGTTTTATGATTGCAAATGGTAAAGAATGTGATTAAAGGCTCTTTTCCTATTTCAAAAGTTTTAGTTTTCGAGGGTAATAGCTAGGTATGTTGAAAAAATGAAGATATTAGACTATTTTATGATTGCAAATGGTAAAGAATGTGATTAAAGGCTCTTTTCCTATTTCAAAAGTTTTAGTTTTCGAGGGTAATAGCTACGTATGTTGAAAAAATGAAGATATTAGACTATTTTATGATTGCAAATGGTAAACAATGTGATTAAAGGCTCTTTTCCTATATCAAAAGTTTTAGTTTTCGAGGGTAATAGCTTTGTCTGTGGAAAAAATGAAGATATTGGACTATTTTATGATTGCAAATGGTAAAGAATGTGATTAAAGGCTCTTTTCCTATTTCAAAAGTTTTAGTTTTCGAGGGTAATAGCTATGTCTGTGGAAAAAATGAAAATATTAGACTATTTTATGATTGCACATGGTAAAGAATGTGATTAAAGGCTCTTTTCCTATGTCAAAAGTTTTAGTTTTCGAGGGTAATAGCTACGTATGTTGAAAAAATGAAGATATTAGACAATTTTATGATTGACCATGGTAAAGAATGTTATTAAAGGCTCTTTTCCTATTTCAAAAGTTTTAGTTTTCGAGGGTAATAGCTTTGTCTGTGGAAAAAATGAAGATATTAGACTATTTTATGATTGCACGAGGTAAAGAATGTGATTAAAGGCTCTTTTCCTATTTCAAAAGTTTTAGTTTTCGAGGGTAATAGCTACGTATGTTGAAAAAATGAAGATATTAGACTATTTTATGATTGCAAATGGTAAAGAATGTGATTAAAGGCTCTTTTCCTATTTCAAAAGTTTTAGGTTTCGAGGGTAATAGCTTTGTCTGTGGAAAAAATGAAGATATTAGACTATTTTATGATTGCAAATGGTAAAGAATGTGATTAAATTTTCTTTTCCTATTTCAAAAGTTTTAGTTTTCGAGTGTAATAGCTTTGTCTGTGGAAAAAATGAAGATATTAGACTATTTTATGATTGCAAATGGTAAAGAATGTGATTAAAGGCTCTTTTCCTTTTTCAAAAGTTTTAGTTTTCGGGGGTAAGAGCTAAGTATGTTGAAAAAATGAAGATGTTAGACTATTTTATGATTGCAAATGGTAAAGAATGTGATTAAAGGCTCTTTTCCTATTTCAAAAGTTTTAGTTTTCGAGGGTAATAGCTACGTATGTTGAAAAAATGAAGATATTAGACTATTTTATGATTGCAAATGGTAAAGAATGTGATTAAAGGCTCTTTTCCTATGTCAAAAGTTTTAGTTTTCGAGGGTAATAGCTACGTATGTTGAAAAAATGAAGATATTAGACAATTTTATGATTGCACATGGTAAAGAATGTGATTAAAGGCTCTTTTCCTATGTCAAAAGTTTTAGTTTTCTAGGGTAATAGCTACGTATCTTGAAAAAATGAAGATATTAGACTATTTTATGATTGCACATGGTAAGAAATGTGATTAAAGGCTCTTTTCCTATTTCAAAAGTTTTAGTTTTCGAGGGTAATAGCTACGTATGTTGAAAAAATGAAGATATTAGACTGTTTTATGATTGCAAATGGTAAAGAATGTGATTAAAGGCTCTTTTCCTATTTCAAAAGTTTTAGTTTTCGAGGGTAATAGCTAGGTATGTTGAAAAAATGAAGATATTAGACTATTTTATGATTGCAAATGGTAAAGAATGTGATTAAAGGCTCTTTTCCTATTTCAAAAGTTTTAGTTTTCGAGGGTAATAGCTACGTATGTTGAAAAAATGAAGATATTAGACTATTTTATGATTGCAAATGGTAAACAATGTGATTAAAGGCTCTTTTCCTATGTCAAAAGTTTTAGTTTTCGAGGGTAATAGCTACATATGTTGAAAAAATGAAGATATTAGACAATTTTATGATTGCACATGGTAAAGAATGTGATTAAAGGCTCTTTTCCTATTTCAAAAGTTTTAGTTTTCGAGGGTAATAGCTACGTATGTTGAAAAAAATGAAGATATTAGACTATTTTATGATTGCACTTGGTAAAGAATGTGATTAAAGGCTCTTTTCCTATTTCAAAAGTTTTAGTTTTCGGGGGTAATAGCTACGTATGTTGAAAAAATGAAGATATTAGACTATTTTATGATGTCAAATGGTAAAGAATGTGATTAAAGGCTCTTTTCCTATTTCAAAAGTTTTAGTTTTCGAGGGTAATAGCTACGTATGTTGAAAAAATGAAGATATTAGACTATTTTATGATTGCAAATGGTAAAGAATGTGATTAAAGGCTCTTTTCCTATTTCAAAAGTTTTAGTTTTCGAGGGTAATAGCTACGTAAGTTGAAAAAATTAAGATATTAGACTATTTTATGATTGCAAATGGTAAAGAATGTGATTAAAGGCTCTTTTCCTATTTCAAAAGTTTTAGTTTTCGAGGGTAATAGCTACGTATGTTGAAAAAATGAAGATATTAGACAATTTTATGATTGCAAATGGCAAAGAATGTGATTAAAGGCTCTTTTCCTATTTCAAAAGTTTTAGTTTTCGAGGGTAAAAGCTACGTATGTTGAAAAAATGAAGATATTAGACTATTTTATGATTGCAAATGGTAAAGAATGTGATTAAAGGCTCTTTTCATATTTCAAATTTTAGTTTTCGAGGGTAATAGCTACGTATGTTGAAAAAATGAAGATATTAGACTATTTTATGATTGCAAATGGTAAAGAATGTGATTAAAGGCTCTTTTCCTATGTCAAAAGTTTTAGTTTTCAGGGTAATAGCTACGTATGTTGAAAAAATGAAGATATTAGACTATTTTATGATTGCACATGGTAAAGAATGTGATTAAAGGCTCTTTTCCTATGTCAAAAGTTTTAGTTTTCGAGGGTAATAGCTAAGTATGTTGAAAAAATGAAGATATTAGACTATTTTATGATTGCACATGGTAAAGAATGTGATTAAAGGCTCTTTTCCTATGTCAAAAGTTTTAGTTTTCGAGGGTAATAGCTACGTATGTGAAAAAATGAAGATTTTAGACAATTTTATGATTGCACATGGTAAAGAATGTGATTAAAGGCTCTTTTCCTATGTCAAAAGTTTTAGTTTTCGAGGGTAATAGCTACGTATGTTGAAAAAATGAAGATATTAGACAATTTTATGATTGCACATGGTAAAGAATGTGATTAAAGGCTCTTTTCCTATTTCAAAAGTTTTAGTTTTCGGGGTAATAGCTACGTATGTTGAAAAAATGAAGATATTAGACATTTTATGATTGCAAATGGTAAAGAATGTGATTAAAGGCTCTTTTCCTATTTCAAAAGTTTTAGTTTTCCGGTGTAATAGCTACGTATGTTGAAAAAATGAAGATATTAGACTATTTTATGATTGCAAATGGTAAAGAATGTGATTAAAGGCTCTTTTCCTATTTCAAAAGTTTTAGTTTTCGAGGGTAATAGCTACGTATGTTGAAAAAATGAAGATATTAGACTATTTTATGATTGCAAATGGTAAAGAATGTGATTAAAGGCTCTTTTCGTATTTGTCTGCTTTGTCTGTGGAAAAAATGAAGATATTAGACAATTTTATGATTGCACATGGTAAAGAATGTAATTAAAGGCTCTTTTCCTATTTCAAAAGTTTTAGTTTTCGAGGGTAATAGCTACGTATGTTGAAAAAATGAAGATATTAGACTATTTCATGATTGCACATGGTAAAGAGTGTGATTAAAGGCTCTTTTCCTATTTCAAAAGTTTTAGTGTTCGAGGGTAATAGCTACGTATGTTGAAAAAATGAAGATATTAGACTATTTTATGATTGCAAATGGTAAAGAATGTGATTAAAGGCTCTTTTCCTATGTCAAAAGTTTTAGTTTTCGAGGGTAATAGCTACGTATGTTGAAAAAATGAAGATATTAGACAATTTTATGATTGCACATGGTAAAGAATGGGATTAAAGGCTCTTTTACTATTTCAAAAGTTTTAGTTTTCGAGGGTAATAGCTACGTATGTTGAAAAAATGAAGATATTAGACTATTTTATGATTGCAAATGGTAAAGAATGTGATTAAAGGCTCTTTTCCTATGTCAAAAGTTTTAGTTTTCGTGGGTAATAGCTACGTATGTTGAAAAAATGAAGATATTAGACAATTTTATGATTGCACATGGTAAAGAATGTGATTAAAGGCTCCTTTCCTATTTCAAAAGTTTTAGTTTTCGAGGGTAATAGCTATGTATGTTGAAAAAATGAAGATAATAGACTATTTTATTATTGCAAATGGTAAAGAATGTGATTAAAGGCTCTTTTCGTATTTGTCTGCTTTGTCTGTGGAAAAAATGAAGATATTAGAAAATTTTATGATTGCACATGGTAAAGAATGTGATTAAAGGCTCTTTTCCTATTTCAAAAGTTTTAGTTTTCGAGGGTAATAGCTACGTATGTTGAAAAAATGAAGATATTAGACTATTTTATGATTGCAAATGGTAAAGAATGTGATTAAAGGCTCTTTTCCTATTTCAAAAGTTTTAGTGTTCGAGGGTAATAGCTACGTATGTTGAAAAAATGAAGATATTAGACTATTTTATGATTGCAAATGGTGAAGAATGTGATTAAAGGCTCTTTTCCTATTTCAAAAGTTTTAGTTTTCGAGGGTAATAACTACGTATGTTGAAAAAATGAAAATATTACACTATTTTATGATTGCAAATGGTAAAGAATGTGATTAAAGGCTCTTTTCCTATGTCAAAAGTTTTAGTTTTCGAGGGTAATAGCTACGTATGTTGAAAAAATGAAGATATTAGACTATTTTATGATTGCACATAGTAAAGATGGTGATTAAAGGCTCTTTTAATATTTCAAAAGTTTTAGTTTTCGAGGGTAATAGCTACGTATGTTGAAAAAATGAAGATATTAGACTATTTTATGATTGCAAATGGTGAAGAATGTGATTAAAGGCTCTTTTCCTATTTCAAAAGTTTTAGTTTTCGAGGGTAATAGCTACGTATGTTGAAAAAATGAAGATATTAGACTATTTTATGATTGCAAATGGTAAAGAATGTGATTAAAGGATCTTTTCCTATTTCAAAAGTTTTAGTTTTCGAGGGTAATAGCTACGTATGTTGAAAAAATGAAGATATTAGACAACTTTATGATTGCACATGGTAAAGAATGTGATTAAAGGCTCTTTTCCTATGTCAAAATTTTAGTTTTCAAGGGTAATAGCTACGTATGTTGAAAAAATGAAGATATTAGACTATTTTATGATTGCAAGTGGTAAAGAATGTGATTAAAGGCTCTTTTCCTATTTCAAAAGTTTTAGTTTTCGAGGGTAATAGCTACGTATTTTGAAAAAATGAAGATATTAGACAATTTTATGATTGCACATGGTAAAGAATGTGATTAAAGGCTCTTTTCCTATTTCAAAAGTTTTAGTTTAGAGGGTAATAGCTACGTTTGTTGAAAAAATGAAGATATTAGACTATCTTATGATTGCAAATGGTAAAGAATGTGATTAAAGGCTCTTTTCCTATTTCAAAAGTTTTAGTTTTCGAGGGTAATTGCTACGTATGTTGAAAAAATGAAGATATTAGACTATTTTATGATTGCAAATGGTAAAGAATGTGATTAAAGGCTCTTTTTCTATGTCAAAAGTTTTAGTTTTCGTGGGTAATAGCTACGTATGTTGAAAAAATGAAGATATTAGACAATTTTATGATTGCACATGGTAAAGAATGTGATTAAAGGCTCTTTTCCTATGTCAAAAGTTTTAGTTTTCAAGGGTAATAGCTACGTATGTTGAAAAAACGAAGATATTAGAAAATTTTATGATTGCACATGGTAAAGAATGTGATTAAAGGCTCTTTTCCTATTTCAAAAGTTTTAGTTTTCGAGGGTAATAGCTACGTATGTTGAAAAAATGAAGATATTAGACAATTTTATGATTGCACATGGTAAAGAATGTGATTAAAGGCTCTTTTCATATTTCAAAAGTTTTAGTTTTCGGGGGTAATAGCGACGTATGTTGAAAAAATGAAGATATTAGACTATTTTATGATTGCAAATGGTAAAGAATGTGATTAAAGGCTCTTTTCCTATTTCAAAAGTTTTAGTTTTCGAGGGTAATAGCTACGTATTTTGAAAAAAATGAAGATATTAGACAATTTTATGATTGCACATGGTAAAGAATGTGATTAAAGGCTCTTTTCCTATTTCAAAAGTTTTAGTTTTCGAGGGTAATAGCTAGGTTTGTTGAAAAAAAGAAGATATTAGACAATTTTATGATTGCAAATGGTAAAGAATGTGATTAAAGGCTCTTTTCCTATTTCAAAAGTTTTAGTTTTCGAGGGTAATAGCTACGTATGTTGAAAAAATGAAGATTTTAGACTATTTTATGATTGCAAATGGTAAAGAATGTGATTAAAGGCTCTTTTCGTATTTGTGTGCTTTGTCTGTGGAAAAAATGAAGATATTAGACAATTTTATGATTGCACATGGTAAAGAATGTGATTAAAGGCTCTTTTCCTATTTCAAAAGTTTTAGTTTTCGAGGGTAATAGCTACGTATGTTGAAAAAATGAAGATATTAGACTATTTTATGATTGCAAATGGTAAAGAATGTGATTAAAGGCTCTTTTCCTATTTCAAAAGTTTTAGTTTTCGAAGGTAATAGCTACGTATGTTGAAAAAATGAAGATATTAGACTATTTTATGATTGCAAATGGTAAAATATGTGATTAAAGGCTCTTTTCATATGTCAACAGTTTTAGTTTTCAAGGGTAATAGCTACGTATGTTGAAAAAATGAAGATATTAGACTATTTTATGATTGCAAATGGTAAAGAATGTGATTAAAGGCTCTTTTCCTATGTCAAAAGTTTTAGTTTTCGAGGGTAATAGCTAAGTATGTTGAAAAAATGAAGATATTAGACAATTTTATGATTGCACATGGTAAAGAATGTGATTAAAGGCTCTTTTCCTATTTCAAAAGTTTTAGTTTTCGAGGGTAATAGCTACGAATGTTGAAAAAATGAAGATTTTAGACTATTTTATGATTGCAAATGGTAAAGAATGTGATTAAAGGCTCTTTTCCTATGTCAAAAGTTTTAGTTTTTGAGGGTAATAGCTACGTATGTTGAAAAAATGAAGATAGTAGACAATTTTATGATTGCACATGGTAAAGAATGTGATTAAAGGCTCTTTTACTATTTCAAAAGTTTTAGTTTTCGAGGGTAATAGCTACGTATGTTGAAAAAATGAAGATATTAGACAATTTTATGATTGCACATGGTAAAGAATGTGATTAAAGGCTCTTTTCCTATTTCAAAAGTTTTAGTTTTCCGGTGTAATAGCTACGTATGTTGAAAAAATGAAGATATTAGACTATTTTATGATTGCAAATGGTAAAGAATGTGATTAAAGGCTCTTTTCCTATTTCAAAAGTTTTAGTTTTCGAGGGTAATAGCTACGTATGTTGAAAAAATGAAGATATTAGACTATTTTATGATTGCAAATGGTAAAGAATGTGATTAAAGGCTCTTTTCGTATTTGTCTGCTTTGTTTGTGGAAAAAATGAAGATATTAGACAATTTTATGATTGCACATGGTAAAGAATGTAATTAAAGGCTCTTTTCCTATTTCAAAAGTTTTAGTTTTCGAGGGTAATAGCTACGTATGTTGAAAAATTGAAGATATTAGACTATTTCATGATTGCACATGGTAAAGAGTGTGATTAAAGGCTCTTTTCCTATTTCAAAAGTTTTAGTGTTCGAGGGTAATAGCTACGAATGTTGAAAAAATGAAGATATTAGACTATTTTATGATTGCAAATGGTAAAGAATGTGATTAAAGGCTCTTTTCCTATGTCAAAAGTTTTAGTTTTCGAGGGTAATAGCTACGTATGTTGAAAAAATGAAGATATTAGACAATTTTATGATTGCACATGGTAAAGAATGGGATTAAAGGCTCTTTTACTATTTCAAAAGTTTTAGTTTTCGAGGGTAATAGCTACGTATGTTGAAAAAATGAAGATATTAGACTATTTTATGATTGCAAATGGTAAAGAATGTGATTAAAGGCTCTTTTCCTATGTCAAAAGTTTTAGTTTTCGTGGGTAATAGCTACGTATGTTGAAAAAATGAAGATATTAGACAATTTTATGATTGCACATGGTAAAGAATGTGATTAAAGGCTCCTTTCCTATTTCAAAAGTTTTAGTTTTCGAGGGTAATAGCTACGTATGTTGAAAAAATGAAGATAATAGACTATTTTATTATTGCAAATGGTAAAGAATGTGATTAAAGGCTCTTTTCGTATTTGTCTGCTTTGTCTGTAGAAAAAATGAAGATATTAGAAAATTTTATGATTGCACATGGTAATGAATGTGATTAAAGGCTCTTTTCCTATTTCAAAAGTTTTAGTTTTCGAGGGTAATAGCTACGTATGTTGAAAAAATGAAGATATTAGACTATTTTATGATTGCAAATGGTAAAGAATGTGATTAAAGGCTCTTTTCCTATTTCAAAAGTTTTAGTGTTCGAGGGTAATAGCTACGTATGTTGAAAAAATGAAGATATTAGACTATTTTATGATTGCAAATGGTGAAGAATGTGATTAAAGGCTCTTTTCCTATTTCAAAAGTTTTAGTTTTCGAGGGTAATAACTACGTATGTTGAAAAAATGAAAATATTACACTATTTTATGATTGCAAATGGTAAAGAATGTGATTAAAGGCTCTTTTCCTATGTCAAAAGTTTTAGTTTTCGAGGGTAATAGCTACGTATGTTGAAAAAATGAAGATATTAGACAATTTTATGATTGCACATGGTAAAGAATGTGATTAAAGGCTCTTTTACTATTTCAAAAGTTTTAGTTTTCGAGGGTAATAGCTACGTATGTTGAAAAAATGAAGATATTAGACTATTTTATGATTGCAAATGGTAAAGAATGTGATTAAAGGCTCTTTTCCTATTTCAAAAGTTTTAGTTTTCGAGGGTAATAGCTACGTATGTTGAAAAAATGAAGATATTAGACTATTTTATGATTGCAAATGGTAAAGAATGTGATTAAAGGCTCTTTTCCTATTTCAAAAGTTTTAGTTTTCGAGGGTAATAGCTACGTATGTTGAAAAAATGAAGATATTAGACAATTTTATGATTGCACATGGTAAAGAATGTGATTAAAGGCTCTTTTCCTATTTCAAAAGTTTTAGTTTTCGAGGGTAATAGCTACGTATGTTGAAAAAATGAAGATATTAGACTATTTTATGATTGCACATGGTAAAGAATGTGATTAAAGGCTCTTTTCCTATTTCAAAAGTTTTAGTTTTCGAGGGTAATAGCTACGTATGTTGAAAAAATGAAGATATTAGACTATTTTATGATTGCACATGGTAAAGAATGTGATTAAAGGCTCTTTTCCTATGTCAAAAGTTTTAGTTTTCGAGGGTAATAGCTACGTATGTTGAAAAAATGAAGATATTAGACTATTTTATGATTGCACATGGTAAAGAATGTGATTAAAGGCTCTTTTCCTATTTCAAAAGTTTTAGTTTTCGAGGGTAATAGCTACGTATGTTGAAAAAATGAAGATATTAGACAATTTTATGATTGCACATGGTAAAGAATGTGATTAAAGGCTCTTTTCATATTTCAAAAGTTTTAGTTTTCGGGGTAATAGCTACGTATGTTGAAAAAATAAAGATATTAGACTATTTTATGATTGCAAATGGTAAAGAATGTGATTAAAGGCTCTTTTCCTATTTCAAAAGTTTTAGTTTTCGAGGGTAATAGCTACGTATGTTGAAAAAATGAAGATATTAGACAATTTTATGATTGCACATGGTAAAGAATGTGATTAAAGGCTCTTTTCCTATTTCAAAAGTTTTTGTTCTACGTAGAAAAAATGAAGATATTAGACTATTTTATGATTGCAAATGGTAAAGAATGTGATTAAAGGCTCTTTTCCTATTCAAAAGTTTTAGTTTTCGAGGGTAATAGCTACGTATGTTGAAAAAATGAAGATATTAGACAATTTTATGATTGCACATGGTAAAGAATGTGATTAAAGGCTCTTTTCCTATTTCAAAAGTTTTAGTTTTCGAGGGTAATAGCTACGTATGTTGAAAAAATGAAGATATTAGACTATTTTATGATTGCAAATGGTAAAGAATGTGATTAAAGGCTCTTTTCCTATTTCAAAAGTTTTAGTTTTCGAGGGTAATAGCTACGTATGTTGAAAAAATGAAGATATTAGACTATTTTATGATTGCAAATGGTAAAGAATGTGATTAAAGGCTCTTTTCCTATTTCAAAAGTTTTAGTTTTCGAGGGTAATAGCTACGTATGTTGAAAAAATGAAGATATTAGACTATTTTATGATTGCAAATGGTAAAGAATGTGATTAAAGGCTCTTTTCGTATTTCAAAAGTTTTAGTTTGAGGGTAATAGCTACGTATGTTGAAAAAATGAAGATATTAGACTATTTTATGATTGCACATGGTAAAGAATGTGATTAAAGGCTCTTTTCCTATTTCAAAAGTTTTAGTTTTCGAGGGTAATAGCTACGTATGTTGAAAAAATGAAGATATTAGACTATTTTATGATTGCAAATGGTAAAGAATGTGATTAAAGGCTCTTTTCCTATTTCAAAAGTTTTAGTTTTCGAGGGTAATAGCTACGTATGTTGAAAAAATGAAGATATTAGACTATTTTATGATTGCAAATGGTAAAGAATGTGATTAAAGGCTCTTTTCCTATGTCAAAAGTTTTAGTTTTCGAGGGTAATAGCTACGTATGTTGAAAAAATGAAGATATTAGACATTTTATGATTGCACATGGTAAAGAATGTGATTAAAGGCTCTTTTCCTATGTCAAAAGTTTTAGTTTTCGAGGGTAATAGCTACGTATGTTGAAAAAATGAAGATATTAGACTATTTTATGATTGCAAATGGTAAAGAATGTGATTAAAGGCTCTTTTCCTATTTCAAAAGTTTTAGTTTTCGAGGGTAATAGCTACGTATTGTTGAAAAAATGAAGATATTAGAC
>NW_027064666.1:0-24375 GCF_032884065.1 Artemia franciscana
AGATAGACTAGCTAGAATCAAACTTTCACTGCTGAATCTATTAAATCTATTTGAATATCGGCCACCTAGAGGCCTAGAGGAAAATATTTTGCACAAGGCCGCAAGCCTTCACTAGAAACAGTGAAAGTTTGATTCTAGCTAGTCTATCTACTATTTCTATGAGTCTTTGTAGTAAAATATTGTAGTACTATTTCTATGAGTCATATGCAAGAATATAATATCGGTAGAAATAGACAATAATATCGGCCACTGCGCGTCTTTTCTAAAATGACGTCTTGCATATAACTCATAGAAATAGTAGATAGACTAGCTAGAATCAAACTTTCACTGCTGAATCTATTAAAAGTTTTAATAGATTCAAAAGTTTTAATTCTTAAAGATTCAAAACTTTTAATAGATTCAGCAAGTTTCTATGAGTCATATGCAAGACGTCTTTTTAGAAAAGACGCACAGTGGCCGATATTATTGTCTATTTAAAAGACAATAATATCTTGTATATCGGAATAGTAGATAGTTTGATTCTAGCTAGTCTATATACTATTTCTATGAGTTTTATTTGTCTATTCTAGCTAGTCTATCTACTATTTCTATGAGTCATATGCAAGACGTCATTTTAGAAAAGACGCGCAGTGGCCGATATTATTGTCTATTTCTATTTCTACTCCGTTTAATAAATCTATCTACTCTTGTATGCAAGACCTTTCATTTCATTCAAAACATAAATAGTAGATAGACTAGCTAGAATAGACAAAAAAAACTCATAAAAATAGTAGATAGACTAGCTAGAATCAAAATATTTTGCAGAAGGACTTGTATATGACTCATAGAAATAGTAGATAGACTAGCTAGAATCAAACTTTCACTGCTGAATCTATTAAATCTATTTGAATATCGGCCACCTAGAGGCCTAGAGGAAAATATTTTGCACAAGGCCGCAAGCCTTCACTAGAAACAGTGAAAGTTTGATTCTAGCTAGTCTATCTACTATTTCTATGAGTCTTTGTAGTAAAATATTGTAGTACTATTTCTATGAGTCATATGCAAGAATATAATATCGGTAGAAATAGACAATAATATCGGCCACTGCGCGTCTTTTCTAAAATGACGTCTTGCATATGACTCATAGAAATAGTAGATAGACTAGCTAGAATCAAACTTTCACTGCTGAATCTATTAAAAGTTTTAATAGATTCAAAACTTTTAATTCTTAAAGATTCAAAACTTTTAATAGATTCAGCAAGTTTGATAAGTTTCTAAGAATACTTAGAGTAGATAGATAGAATAGAATAGATAGAGATAATAAGTTTTCTATGAGTCATATGCAAGACGTCATTTTAGAATCTATTAAAACTTTTAATAGATTCAGCAGTGAAAGTTTGATTCTAGCTAGTCTATCTACTATTTCTATGAGTCATATGCAAGACGTCATTTTAGAAATCTATTTGAATCTAGAATCAAACTTTCACTGCTGAATCTATTAAATCTATTTGAATATCGGCCACCTAGAGGCCTAGAGGAAAATATTTTGCACAAGGCCGCAAGCCTTCACTAGATACAGAGAAAGTTTGATTCTAGCTAGTCTATCTACTATTTCTATGAGTCATATGCAAGAGGTCATTCGCTGTATCCTTTTCATCTTTTCATCTAATTGATTTTAAAAACTTACTATTGATTCTAGACCAGCTAGAATCAATAGTAGATATTATATTCTAGAGTTCTAGAATATCTATTAAATCTATTTGAATATCGGCCACCTAGAAAGTAGAAACTTTATGTTTTTATATTATTGCTAATAAACTTCAATAAAACAAAATTGATTCTAGCTAGTCTATCTACTATTGATTCTAGCTGGTCTAGAATCAATAGTAAGTTTTTAAAATCAATTAGAATACAAGAAAGTTTGATTCTAGCTAGTCTATCTACTATTTCTATGAGTCATATGCAAGACGTCATTTTAGAAAAGACGCGCAGTGGCCGATATTATTGTCTATTTCCATTTCTACTCCGTTTAATAAATCTATCTACTCTTGTATGCGAGACCTTTCATTTCATTCATAACATAAATAGTAGATAGACTAGCTAGAATAGACAAATAAAATTCATAGAAATAGTAGATAGACTAGCTAGAATCAAAATATTTTGCACAAGGACTTGCATATGACTCATAGAAATAGTAGATAGACTAGCTAGAATCAAACTTTCACTGCTGAATCTATTAAATCTATTTGAATATTGACCACCTAGAGGCCTAGAGGAAAATATTTTGCACAAGGCCGCAAGCCTTCACTAGAAACAGTGAAAGTTTGATTCTAGCTAGTCTATCTACTATTTCTATGAGTCTTTGTAGTAAAATATTGTAGTACTATTTCTATGAGTCATATGCAAGAATATAATATCGGTAGAAATAGACAATAATATCGGCCACTGCGCGTCTTTTCTAAAATGACGTCTTGCATATGACTCATAGAAATAGTAGATAGACTAGCTAGAATCAAACTTTCACTGCTGAATCTATTTAAAGTTTTAATAGATTCAAAACTTTTAATTCTTAAAGATTCAAAACTTTTAATAGATTCAGCAAGTTTGATAAGTTTCTAAGAATACTTAGAGTAGATAGATAGAATAGAATAGATAGAGATAATAAGTTTTCTATGAGTCATATGCAAGACGTAATTTTAGAATCTATTAAAACTTTTAATAGATTCAGCAGTGAAAGTTTGATTCTAGCTAGTCTATCTACTATTTCTATGAGTCATATGCAAGACGTCATTTTAGAAATCTATTTGAATCTAGAATCAAACTTTCACTGCTGAATCTATTAAATCTATTTGAATATCGGCCACCTAGAGGCCTAGAGGAAAATATTTTGCACAAGGCCGCAAGCCTTCACTAGAAACAGAGAAAGTTTGATTCTAGCTAGTCTATCTACTATTTCTATGAGTCATATGCAAGACGTCATTCGCTGTATCCTTTTCATCTTTTCATCTAATTGATTTTAAAAACTTACTATTGATTCTAGACCAGCTAGAATCAATAGTAGATATTATATTCTAGAGTTCTAGAATATCTATTAAATCTATTTGAATATCGCCCACCTAGAAAGTAGAAAGTTTATGTTTTTATATTATTGTTAATAAACTCAATAAAACAAAATTGATTCTAGCTAGTCTATCTACTATTGATTCTAGCTGGTCTAGAATCAATAGTAAGTTTTTAAAATCAATTAGAATACAAGAAAGTTTGATTCTAGCTAGTCTATCTACTATTTCTATGAGTCATATGCAAGACGTCATTTTAGAAAAGACGCGCAGTGGCCGATATTATTGTCTATTTAATAGACAATAATATCTTGTATATCGGAATAGTAGATAGTTTGATTCTAGCTAGTCTATCTACTATTTCTATGAGTTTTATTTGTCTATTCTAGCTAGTCTATCTACTATTTCTATGAGTCATATGCAAGACGTCATTTTAGAAAAGACGCGCAGTGGCCGATATTATTGTCTATTTCTATTTCTACTCCGTTTAATAAATCTATCTACTCTTGTATGCAAGACCTTTCATTTCATTCATAACATAAATAGTAGATAGACTAGCTAGAATAGACAAATAAAACTCATAGAAATAGTAGATAGACTAGCTAGAATCAAAATATTTTTCACAAGGACTTGCATATGACTCATAGAAATAGTAGATAGACTAGCTAGAATCAAACTTTCACTGCTGAATCTATTAAATCTATTTGAATATCGGCCACCTAGAGGCCTAGAGGAAAATATTTCGCATAAGGCCGCAAGCCTTCACTAGAAACAGAGAAAGTTTGATTCTAGCTAGTCTATCTACTATTTCTATGAGTCATATGCAAGACGTCATTCGCTGTATCCTTTTCATCTTTTCATCTAATTGATTTTAAAAACTTACTATTGATTCTAGACCAGCGAAAATCAATAGTAGATATTATATTCTAGAGTTCTAGAATATCTATTAAATCTTTTTGAATATCGACCACCTAGAAAGTAGAAAGTTTATGTTTTTATATTATTGTTAATAAACTTCAATAAAACAAAATTGATTCTAGCTAGTCTATCTACTATTGATTCTAGCTGGTCTAGAATCAATAGTAAGTTTTTAAAATCAATTAGAATACAAGAAAGTTTGATTCTAGCTAGTCTATCTACTATTTCTATGAGTCATATGCAAGACGTCATTTTAGAAAAGACGCGCAGTGGCCGATATTATTGTCTATTTAATAGACAATAATATCTTGTATATCAGAATAGTAGATAGTTTGATTCTAGCTAGTCTATCTACTATTTCTATGAGTTTTATTTGTCTATTCTAGCTAGTCTATCTACTATTTCTATGAGTCATATGCAAGACGTCATTTTAGAAAAGACGCGCAGTGGCCGATATTATTGTCTATTTCTATTTCTACTCCGTTTAATAAATCTATCTACTCTTGTATGCAAGACCTTTCATTTCATTCATAACATAAATAGTAGATAGACTAGCTAGAATAGACAAATAAAACTCATAGAAATAGTAGATAGACTAGCTAGAATCAAAATATTTTGCACAAGGACTTGCATATGACTCATAGAAATAGTAGATAGACTAGCTAGAATCAAACTTTCACTGCTGAATCTATTAAATCTATTTGAATATTGGCCACCTAGAGGCCTAGAGGAAAATATTTTGCACAAGGCCGCAAGCCTTCACTAGAAACAGTGAAAGTTTGATTCTAGCTAGTCTATCTACTATTTCTATGAGTCTTTGTAGTAAAATATTGTAGTACTATTTCTATGAGTCATATGCAAGAATATAATATCGGTAGAAATAGACAATAATATCGGCCACTGCGCGTCTTTTCTAAAATGACGTCTTGCATATGACTCATAGAAATAGTAGATAGACTAGCTAGAATCAAACTTTCACTGCTGAATCTATTTAAAGTTTTAATAGATTCAAAACTTTTAATTCTTAAAGATTCAAAACTTTTAATAGATTCAGCAAGTTTGATAAGTTTCTAAGAATACTTAGAGTAGATAGATAGAATAGAATAGATAGAGATAATCAGTTTTCTATGAGTCATATGCAAGACGTAATTTTAGAATCTATTAAAACTTTTAATAGATTCAGTAGTGAAAGTTTGATTCTAGCTAGTCTATCTACTATTTCTATGAGTCATATGCAAGACGTCATTTTAGAAATCTATTTGAATCTAGAATCAAACTTTCACTGCTGAATCTATTAAATCTATTTGAATATCGGCCACCTAGAGGCCTAGAGGAAAATATTTTGCACAAGGCCGCAAGCCTTCACTAGAAACAGAGAAAGTTTGATTCTAGCTACTCTATCTACTATTTCTATGAGTCATATGCAAGACGTCATTCGCTGTATCCTTTTCATCTTTTCATCTAATTGATTTTAAAAACTTACTATTGATTCTAGACCAGCTAGAATCAATAGTAGATATTATATTCTAGAGTTCTAGAATATCTATTAAGTCTATTTTAATATCGGCCACCTTGATTCTAGCTGGTCTAGAATCAATAGTAAGTTTTTAAAATCAATTAGAATACAAGAAAGTTTGATTCTAGCTAGTCTATCTACTATTTCTATGAGTCATATGCAAGACGTCATTTTCGAAAAGACGCGCAGTGGCCAATATTATTGTCTATTTAATAGACAATAATATCTTGTATATCGGAATAGTAGATAGTTTGATTCTAGCTAGTCTATCTACTATTTCTATGAGTTTTATTTGTCTACTCTAGCTAGTCTATCTACTATTTCTATGAGTCATATGCAAGACGTCATTTTAGAAAAGACGCGCTGTGGCCGATATTATTGTCTATTTCTATTTCTACTCCGTTTAATAAATCTATCTACTCTTGTATGCAAGACCTTTCATTTCATTCATAACATAAAAAGTAGATAGACTAGCTAGAATAGACAAATAAAACTCATAGAAATAGTAGATAGACTAGCTAGAATCAAAATATTTTGCACAAGGACTTGCATATGACTCATAGAAATAGTAGATAGACTAGGTAGAATCAAGCTTTCACTGCTGAATCTATTAAATCCATTTGAATATTGCCCACCTAGAGGCCTAGAGGAAAATATTTTACACAAGGCCGCAAGCCTTCACTAGAAACAGTGAAAGTTTGATTCTAGCTAGTCTATCTACTATTTCTATGAGTCTTTGTAGTAAAATATTGTAGTACTATTTCTATGAGTCATATGCAAGAATATAATATCGGTAGAAATAGACAATAATATCGGCCACTGCGTGTCTTTTCTAAAATGACGTCTTGCATATGACTCATAGAAATAGTAGATAGACTAGCTAGAATCAAACTTTCACTGCTGAATCTATTAAAAGTTTTAATAGATTCAAAACTTTTAATTCTTAAAGATTCAAAACTTTTAATAGATTCAGCAAGTTTGATAAGTTTCTAAGAATACTTAGAGTAGATAGATAGAATAGAATAGATAGAGATAATAAGTTTTCTATGAGTCATATGCAAGACGTCATTTTAGAAAAGACGCGCAGTGGCCGATATTATTGTCTATTTAATAGACAATAATATCTTGTATATCGGAATAGTAGATAGTTTGATTCTAGCTAGTCTATCTACTATTTCTATGAGTTTTATTTGTCTATTCTAGCTAGTCTATCTACTATTTCTATGAGTCATATGCAAGACGTAATTTTAGAAAAGACGCGCAGTGGCCGATATTATTGTCTATTTCTATTTCTACTCCGTTTAATAAATCTATCTACTCTTGTATGCAAGACCTTTCATTTCATTCATAACATAAATAGTAGATAGACTAGCTAGAATAGACAAATAAAACTCATAGAAATAGTAGATAGACTAGCTAGAATCAAAATATTTTGCACAAGGACTTGCATATGACTCATAGAAATAGTAGATAGACTAGCTAGAATCAAACTTTCACTGCGGAATCTATTAAATCTATTTGAATATCGGCCACCTAGAGGCCTAGAGGAAAATATTTTGCACAAGGCCGCAAGCCTTCACTAGAAACAGTGAAAGTTTGATTCTAGCTAGTCTATCTACTAATTCTATGAGTCTTTGTAGTAAAATATTGTAGTACTATTTCTATGAGTCATATGCAAGAATATAATATCGGTAGAAATAGACAATAATATCGGCCACTGCGTGTCTTTTCTAAAATGATGTCTTGCATATGACTCATAGAAATAGTAGATAGACTAGCTAGAATCAAACTTTCACTGCTGAATCTATTAAAAGTTTTAATAGATTCAAAACTTTTAATTCTTAAAGATTCAAAACTTTTAATAGATTCAGCAAGTTTGATAAGTTTCTAAGAATACTTAGAGTAGATAGATAGAATAGAATACATAGAGATAATAAGTTTTCTATGAGTCATATGCAAGACGTCATTTTAGAATCTATTAAAACTTTTAATAGATTCAGCAGTGAAAGTTTGATTCTAGCTAGTCTATCTACTATTTCTATGAGTCATATGCAAGACGTCATTTTAGAAATCTATTTGAATCTAGAATCAAACTTTCACTGCTGAATCTATTAAATCTATTTGAATATCGGCCACCTAGAGGCCTAGAGGAAAATATTTTGCACAAGGCCGCAAGCCTTCACTAGAAACAGAGAAAGTTTGATTCTAGCTAGTCCATCTACTATTTCTATGAGTCATATGCAAGACGTCATTCGCTGTATCCTTTTCATCTTTTCATCTAATTGATTTTAAAAACTTACTATTGATTCTAGACCAGCTAGAATCAATAGTAGATATTATATTCTAGAGTTCTAGAATATCTATTAAATCTATTTGAATATCGGCCACCTAGAAAGTAGAAAGTTTATGTTTTTATATTATTGTTAATAAACTTCAATAAAACAAAATTGATTCTAGCTAGTCTATCTACTATTGATTCTAGCTGGTCTAGAATCAATAGTAAGTTTTTAAAATCAATTAGAATACAAGAAAGTTTGATTCTAGCTAGTCTATCTACTATTTCTATGAGTCATATGCATAACGTCATTTTAGAAAAGACGCGCAGTGGCCGATATTATTGTCTATTTAATAGACAATAATATCTTGTATATCGGAATAGTAGATAGTTTGATTCTAGCTAGTCTATCTACTATTTCTATGAGTCATATGCAAGACGTCATTTAAGAAAAGACGTACAGTGGCCGATATTATTGTCTATTTCTATTTCTACTCCGTTTAATAAATCTATCTACTCTTGTATGCAAGACCTTTCATTTCATTCATAACCTAAATAGTAGATAGACTAGCTATAATAGACAAATAAAACTCATAGAAATAGTAGATAGACTAGCTAGAATCAAAATATTTTGCACAAGGACTTGCATATGACTCATAGAAATAGTAGATAGACTAGCTAGAATCAAACTTTCACTGCTGAATCTATTAAATCTATTTGAATATCGGTCACCTAGAGGCCTAGAGGAAAATATTTTGCACAAGGCCGCAAGCCTTCACTAGAAACAGTGAAAGTTTGATTCTAGCTAGTTTATCTACTATTTCTATGAGTCTTTGTAGTAAAATATTGTAGTACTATTTCTATGAGTAATATGCAAGAATATAATATCGGTAGAAATAGACAATAATATCGGCCACTGCGCGTCTTTTCTAAAATGACGTCTTGCATATGACTCATAGAAATAGTAGATAGACTAGCTAGAATCAAACTTTCACTGCTGAATCTATTAAAAGTTTTATTAGATTCAAAACTTTTAATTCTTAAAGATTCAAACTTTTAATAGATTCAGCAAGTTTGATAAGTTTCTAAGAATACTTAGAGTAGATAGATAGAATAGAATAGATAGAGATAATAAGTTTTCTATGAGTCATATGCAAGACGTCATTTTAGAATCTATTAAAACTTTTAATAGATTCAGCAGTGAAAGTTTGATTCTAGCTAGTCTATCTACTATTTCTATGAGTCATATGCAAGACGTCATTTTAGAAATCTATTTGAATCTAGAATCAAACTTTCACTGCTGAATCTATTAAATCTATTTGAATATCGGCCACCTAGAGGCCTAGAGGAAAATATTTTGCACAAGGCCGCAAGCCTTCACTAGAAACAGAGAAAGTTTGATTCTAGCTAGTCTATCTACTATTTCTATGAGTCATATGCAAGACGTCATTCGCTGTATCCTTTTCATCTTTTCATCTAATTGATTTTAAAAACTCACTATTGATTCTAGACCAGCTAGAATCAATAGTAGATATTATATTCTAGAGTTCTAGAATATCTATTAAATCTATTTGAATATCGGCCACCTAGAAAGTAGAAAGTTTATGTTTTTATATTATTGTTAATAAACTTCAATAAAACAAAATTGATTCTAGGTAGTCTATCTACTATTGATTCTAGCTGGTCTAGAATCAATAGTAAGTTTTTAAAATCAATTAGAATACAAGAAAGTTTGATTTTAGCTAGTCTATCTACTATTTCTATGAGTCATATGCAAGACGTCATTTTAGAAAAGACGCGCAGTGGCCGATATTATTGTCTATTTAATAGACAATAATATCTTGTATATCGGAATAGTAGATAGTTTGATTCTAGCTAGTCTATCTACTATTTCTATGAGTTTTATTTGTCTATTCTAGCTAGTCTATCTACTATTTCTATGAGTCATATGCAAGACGTCATTTTAGAAAAGACGCGCAGTGGCCGATATTATTGTCCATTTCTATTCCTACTCCGTTTAATAAATCTATCTACTCTTGTATGCAAGACCTTTCATTTCATTCATAACATAAATAGTAGATAGACTAGCTAGAATAGACAAATAAAACTCATAGAAATAGTAGATAGACTAGCTAGAATCAAAATATTTTGCACAAGGACTTGCATATGACTCATAGAAATAGTAGATAGACTAGCTAGAATCAAACTTTCACTGCTGAATCTATTAAATCTATTTGAATATCGGCCACCTAGAGGCCTAGAGGAAAATATTTTGCACAAGGCCGCAAGCCTTCACTAGAAACTGTGAAAGTTTGATTCTAGCTAGTCTATCTACTATTTCTATGAGTCTTTTTAGTAAAATATTGTAGTACTATTTCTATGAGTCATATGCAAGAATATAATATTGGTAGAAATAGACAATAATATCGGCCACTGTGCGTCTTTTCTAAAATGACGTCTTGCATATGACTCAGAGAAATAGTAGATAGACTAGCTAGAATCAAACTTTCACTAGAATCAAATCTATTTGAATATCGGCCACCTAGAAAGTAGAAAGTTTGAGTTTTTATATTATTGTTAATAAACTTCAATAAAACAAAATTGATTCTAGCTAGTCTATCTACTATTGATTCTAGCTGGTCTAGAATCAATAGTAAGTTTTTAAAATCAATTAAAATACAAGAAAGTTTGATTCTAGCTAGTCTATCTACTATTTCTATGAGTCATATGCAAGACATCATTTTAGAAAAGACGCGCAGTGGCCGATATTATTGTCTATTTAATAGACAATAATATCTTGTATATAGGAATAGTAGATAGTTTGATTCTAGCTAGTCTATCTACTATTTCTATGAGTTTTATTTGTCTATTCTAGCTAGTCTATCTACTATTTTTATGAGTCATATGCAAGACGTCATTTTAAAAAAGACGCGCAGTGGCCGATATTGTTGTCTATTTCTATTTCTACTCCGTTTAATAAATCTATCTGCTCTTGTATGCAAGACCTTTCATTTCATTCATAACATAAATAGTAGATAGACTAGCTAGAATAGACAAATAAAACTCATAGAAATAGTAGATAGACTAGCTAGAATCAAAATATTTTGCACAAGGACTTGCATATGACTCATAGAAATAGTAGATAGACTAGCTAGAATCAAACTTTCACTGCTGAATCTATTAAATCTATTTGATTATCGGCCACCTAGAGGCCTAGAGGAAAATATTTTGCACAAGGCCGCAAGCCTTCACTAGAAACAGTGAAAGTTTGATTCTAGCTAGTCTATCTACTATTTCTATGAGTCTTTGTAGTAAAATATTGTAGTACTATTTCTATGAGTCATATGCAAGACGTCATTCGCTGAATCCTTTTCATCTTTTCAGCTAATTGATTTTAAAAACTTACTATTGATTCTAGACCAGCTAGAATCAATAGTAGATATTATATTCTAGAGTTCTAGAATATCTATTAAATCTATTTGAATATCGGCCACCTAGAAAGTAGAAAGTTTATGTTTTTATATTATTGTTAATAAACTTCAATAAAACAAAATTGATTCCAGCTAGTCTATCTACTATTGATTCTAGCTGGTCTAGAATCAATAGTAAGTTTTTAAAATCAATTAGAATACAAGAAAGTTTGATTCTAGCTAGTCTATCTACTATTTCTATGAGTCATATGCAAGACGTCATTTTAGAAAAGACGCGCAGTGGCCGATATTATTGTCTATTTAATAGACAATAATATCTTGTATATCGGAATAGTAGAGATTCGAGCTTGTCTATCTACTATTTCTATGAGTTTTATTTGTCTATTCTAGCTAGTCTATCTACTATTTCTATGAGTCATATGCAAGACGTCATTTTAGAAAAGACGCGCAGTGGCCGATATTATTGTCTATTTCTATTTCTACTCCGTTTGATAAATCTATCTACTCTTGTATGCAAGACCTTTCATTTCATTAATAACATTATTAGTAGATAGACTAGCTAGAATAGACAAATAAAACTCATAGAAATAGTAGATAGACTAGCTAGAATCAAAATATTTTGCACAAGGACTTGCATATCACTCATAGAAATAGTAGATAGACTAGCTAGAATCAAACTTTCACTGCTGAATCTATTAAATCTATTTGAATATCGGCCACCTAGAGGCCAAGAGGAAAATATTTTGCACAAGGCCGCAAGCCTTCACTAGAAACAGTGAAAGTTTGATTCTAGCTAGTCTATCTACTATTTCTATGAGTCTTTGTAGTAAAATATTGTAGTACTATTTCTATGAGTCATATGCAAGAATATAATATCGGTAGAAATAGACAATAATATCGGCCACTGCGCGTCTTTTCTAAAATGACGTCTTGCATATGACTCATAGAAATAGTAGATAGACTAGCTAGAATCAAACTTTCACTGCTGAATCTATTAAAAGTTTTAATAGATTCAAAACTTTTAATTCTTAAAGATTCAAAACTTTTAATAGATTCAGCAAGTTTGATAAGTTTCTAAGAATACTTAGAGTAGATAGATAGAATAGAATAGATAGAGATAATAAGTTTTCTATGAGTCATATGCAAGACGTCATTTTAGAATCTATTAAAACTTTTAATAGATTCAGCAGTGAAAGTTTGATTCTAGCTAGTCTATCTACTATTTCTATGAGTCATATGCAAGACGTCATTTTAGAAAAGACGCGCAGTGGCCGATATTATTGTCTATTTCTATTTCTACTCCGTTTAATAAATCTATCTACTCTTGTATGCAAGACCTTTCATTTCATTCATAACATAAATAGTAGATAGACTAGCTAGAATAGACAAATAAAACTCATAGAAATAGTAGATAGACTAGCTAGAATCAAAATATTTTGCACAAGGACTTGCATATGACTCATAGAAATAGTAGATAGACTAGCTAGAATCAAACTTTACTGCTGAATCTATTAAATCTATTTGAATATCGGCCACCTAGAGGCCTAGAGGAAAATATTTTGCACAAGGCCGCAAGCCTTCACTAGAAACAGTGAAAGTTTGATTCTAGCTAGTCTATCTACTATTTCTGTGAGTCTTTGTACTAAAATATTGTAGTACTATTTCTATGAGTCATATGCAAGAATATAATATCGGTAGAAATAGACAATAATATCGGCCACTGCGCGTCTTTTCTAAAATGACGTCTTGCATATGACTCATAGAAATAGTAGATAGACTAGCTAGAATCAAACTTTCACTGCTGAATCTATTAAAAGTTTTAATAGATTCAAAACTTTTAATTCTTAAAGATTCAAAACTTTTAATAGATTCAGCAAGTTTGATAAGTTTCTAAGAATACTTAGAGTAGATAGATAGAATAGAATAGATAGAGATAATAAGTTTTCTATGAGTCATATGCAAGACGTCATTTTAGAATCTATTAAAACTTTTAATAGATTCAGCAGTGAAAGTTTGATTCTAGCTAGTCTATCTACTACTTCTATGAGTCATATGCAAGACGTCATTTTAGAAATCTATTTGAATCTAGAATCAAACTTTCACTGCTTAATCTATTAAATCTATTTGAATATCGGCCACCTAGAGGCCTAGAGGAAAATATTTTGCACAAGGCCGCAAGCCTTCACCAGAAACAGAGAAAGTTTGATTCTAGCTAGTCTATCTACTATTTCTATGAGTCATATGCAAGATGTCATTCGCTGTATCCTTTTCATCTTTTCATCTAATTGATTTTAAAAACTTACTATTGATTCTAGACCAGCTAGAATCAATAGTAGATATTATATTCTAGAGTTCTAGAATATCTATTAAATCTATTTGAATATCGGCCACCTAGAAAGTAGAAAGTTTATGTTTTTATATTATTGTTAATAAACTTCAATAAAACAAAATTGATTCTAGCTAGTCTATCTACTGTTGATTCTAGCTGGTCTAGAATCAATAGTAAGTTTTTAAAATCAATTAGAATACAAGAAAGTTTGATTCTAGCTAGTCTATCTACTATTTCTATGAGTCATATGCAAGATGTCATTTTAGAAAAGACGCGCAGTGGCCGATATTATTGTCTATTTAATAGACAATAATATCTTGTATATCGGAATAGTAGATAGTTTGATTCTAGCTAGTCTATCTACTATTTCTTTGAGTTTTATTTGTCTATTCTAGCTAGTCTATCTACTATTTCTATGAGTCATATGCAAGACGTCATTTTAGAAAAGACGCGCAGTGGCCGATATTATTGTCTATTTCTATTTCTACTCCGTTTCATAAATCTATCTACTCTTGTATGCAAGACCTTTCATTTCATTCATAACATAAATAGTAGATAGACTAGCTAGAATAGACAAATAAAACTCATAGAAATAGTAGATAGACTAGCTAGAATCAAAATATTTTGCACAAGGACTTGCATATGACTCATAGAAATAGTAGATAGACTAGCTAGAATCAAACTTTCACTGCTGAATCTAATAAATCTATTTGAATATCGGCCACCTAGAGGCCTAGAGGAAAATATTTTGCACAAGGCTGCAAGCCTTCACTAGAAACAGTGAAAGTTTGATTCTAGCTAGTCTATCTACTATTTCTATGAGTCTTTGTAGTAAAATATTGTAGTACTATTTCTATGAGTCATATGCAAGAATATAATATCGGTAGAAATAGACAATAATATCGGCCACTGCGCGTCTTTTATAAAATGACGTCTTGCATATGACTCATAGAAATAGTAGATAGACTAGCTAGAATCAAACTTTCACTGCTGAATCTATTAAAAGTTTTAATAGATTCAAAACTTTTAATTCTTAAAGATTCAAAACTTTTAATAGATTCAGCAAGTTTGATAAGTTTCTAAGAATACTTAGAGTAGATAGATAGAATAGAATAGATAGAGATAATAAGTTTTCTTTGAGTCATATGCAAGACGTCATTTTAGAATCTATTAAAACTTTTAATAGATTCAGCAGTGAAAGTTTGATTCTAGCTAGTCTATCTACTATTTCTATGAGTCATATGCAAGACGTCATTTCAGAAATCTATTTGAATCTAGAATCAAACTTTCACTGCTGAATCTATTAAATCTATTTGAATATCGGCCACCTAGAGGCCTAGAGGAAAATATTTTGCACAAGGCCGCAAGCCTTCACCAGAAACAGAGAAAGTTTGATTCTAGCTAGTCTATCTACTATTTCTATGAGTCATATGCAAGATGTCATTCGCTGTATCCTTTTCATCTTTTCATCTAATTGATTTTAAAAACTTACTATTGATTCTAGACCAGCTAGAATCAATAGTAGATATTATATTCTAGAGTTCTAGAATATCTATTAAATCTATTTGAATATCGGCCACCTAGAAAGTAGAAAGTTTATGTTTTTATATTATTGTTAATAAACTTCAATAAAACAAAATTGATTCTAGCTAGTCTATCTACTATTGATTCTAGCTGGTCTAGAATCAATAGTAAGTTTTTAAAATCAATTAGAATACAAGAAAGTTTGATTTTAGCTAGTCTATCTACTATTTCTATGAGTCATATGCAAGACATCATTTTAGAAAAAAACGCGCAGTGGCCGATATTATTGTCTATTTAATAGACAATAATATCTTGTATATCGGAATAGTAGATAGTTTGATTCTAGCTAGTCTATCTACTATTTCTCTGAGTCATATGCAAGACGTCATATTAGAAAAGACGCGCAGTGGCCGATATTATTGTCTATTTCTATTTCTACTCCGTTTAATAAATCTATCTACTCTTGTATGCAAGACCTTTCATTTCATTCATAACATAAATAGTAGATAGACTAGCTAGAATAGACAAATAAAACTCATAGAAATAGTAGATAGACTAGCTAGAATCAAAATATTTTGCACAAGGACTTGCATATGACTCATAGAAATAGTAGATAGACTAGCTAGAATCAAACTTTCACTGCTGAATCTATTAAATCTATTTGAATATCGGCCACCTAGAGGCCTAGAGGAAAATATTTTGCACAAGGCCGCAAGCCTTCACTAGAAACAGTGAAAGTTTGATTCTAGCTAGTCTATCTACTATTTCTATGAGTCTTTGTAGTAAAATATTGTAGTACTATTTCTATGAGTCATATACAAGAATATAATATCGGTAGAAATAGACAATAATATCGGCCACTGCGCGTCTTTTCTAAAATGACGTCTTCATATGACTCATAGAAATAGTAGATAGACTAGCTAGAATCAAACTTTCACTGCTGAATCTATTAAAAGTTTTAATAGATTCAAAACGTTTAATTCTTAAAGATTCAAAACTTTTAATAGATTTAGCAAGTTTGATAAGTTTCTAAGAATACTTAGAGTAGATAGATAGAATAGAATAGATAGAGATAATAAGTTTTCTATGAGTCATATGCAAGACGTCATTTTAGAATCTATTAAAACTTTTAATAGATTCAGCAGTGAAAGTTTGATTCTAGCTAGTCTATCTACTATTTCTATGAGTCATATGCAAGACGTCATTTTAGAAATCTATTTGAATCTAGAATCAAACTTTCACTGCTGAATCTATTAAATCTATTTGAATATCGGCCACCTAGAGGCCTAGAGGAAAATATTTTGCACAAGGCCGCAAGCCTTCACTAGAAACAGAGAAAATTTGATTCTAGCTAGTCTATCTACTATTTTTATGAGTCATATGCAAGACGTCATTCGCTGTATCCTTTTCATCTTTTCATCTAATTGATTTTAAAAACTTACTATTGATTCTAGACCAGCTAGAATCAATAGTAGATATTATATTCTAGAGTTCTAGAATATTTATTAAATCTATTTGAATATCGGCCACCTAGAAAGTAGAAAGTTTATGTTTTTATATTATTGTTAATAAACTTCAATAAAACAAAATTGATTCTAGCTAGTCTATCTACTATTGATTCTAGCTGGTCTAGAATCAATAGTAAGTTTTTAAAATCAATTAGAATACAAGAAAGTTTGATTCTAGCTAGTCTATTTACTATTTCTATGAGTCATATGCAAGATGTCATTTTAGAAAAGACGCGCAGTGGCCGATATTATTGTCTATTTAATAGACAATAATATCTTGTATATCGGAATAGTAGATAGTTTGATTCTAGCTAGTCTATCTACTATTTCTATGAGTTTTATTTGTCTATTCTAGCTAGTCTATCTACTATTTCTATGAGTCATATGCAAGACGTCATTTTAGAAAAGACGCGCAGTGGCCGATATTATTGTCTATTTCTATTTCTATTCCGTTTAATAAATCTATCTACTCTTGTAAGCAAGACATTTCATTTCATTCATAACATAAATAGTAGATAGACTAGCTAGAATAGACAAATAAAACTCATAGAAATAGTAGATAGACTAGCTAGAATCAAAATATTTTGCACAAGGACTTGCATATGACTCATAGAAATAGTAGATAGACTAGCTAGAATCAAACTTTCACTGCTGAATCTATTAAATCTATTTGAATATCGGCCACCTAGAGGCCTAGAGGAAAATATTTTGCACAAGGCCGCAAGCCTTCACTAGAAACAGTGAAAGTTTGATTCTAGCTAGTCTATCTACTATTTCTATGGGTCTTTGTAGTAAAATATTGTAGTACTATTTCTATGAGTCATATGCAAGAATATAATATCGGTAGAAATAGACAATAATATCAGCCACCTCGCGTCTTTTCTAAAATGACGTCTTGCATATGACTCATAGAAATAGTAGATAGACTAGCTAGAATCAAACTTTCACTGCTGAATCTATTAAAAGTTTTAATAGATTCAAAACTTTTAATTCTTAAAGATTCAAAACTTTTAATAGATTCAGCAAGTTTGATAAGTTTCTAAGAATACTTATAGTAGATAGATAGAATAGAATAGATAGAGATAATAAGTTTTCTATGAGTCATATGCAAGACGTCATTTTAGAATCTATTAAAACTTTTAATAGATTCAGCAGTGAAAGTTTGATTCTAGCTAGTCTATCTACTATTTCTATGAGTCATATGCAAGACGTCATTTTAGAAATTTATTTGAATCTAGAATCAAACTTTCACTGCTGAATCTATTAAATCTATTTGAATATCGGCCACCTAGAGGCCTAGAGGAAAATATTTTGCACAAGGCCGCAAGCCTTCACTAGAAACAGAGAAAGTTTGATTCTAGCTAGTCTATCTACTATTTCTATGAGTCATATGCAAGACTTCATTCGCTGTATCCTTTTCATCTTTTCCTCTAATTGATTTTAAAAACTTACTATTGATTCTAGACCAGCTAGAATCAATAGTAGATATTATATTCTAGAGTTCTAGAATATCTATTAAATATATTTGAATATCGGCCACCTAGAAAGTAGAAAGCTTATGTTTTTATATTATTGTTAATAAACTTCAATAAAACAAAATTGATTCTAGCTAGTCTATCTACTATTGATTCTAGCTGGTCTAGAATCAATAGTAAGTTTTTAAAATCAATTAGAATACAAGAAAGTTTGATTCTAGCTAGTCTATCTACTATTTCTATGAGTCATATGCAAGACGTCATTTTAGAAAAGACGCGCAGTGGCCGATATTATTGTCTATTTAATAGACAATAATATCTTGTATATCGGAATAGCAGATAGTTTGATTCTAGCTAGTCTATCTACTATTTCTGTGAGTTTTATTTGTCTATTCTAGCTAGTCAATCTACTATTTTTATGAGTCATATGCAAGACGTCATTTTAGAAAAGAAGCGCAGTGGCCGATATTATTGTCTATTTCTATTTCTACTCCGTTTAATAAATCTATCTACTCTTGTATGCAAGACCTTTCATTTCATTCAAAACATAAATAGTAGATAGACTAGCTAGAATAGACAAATAAAACTCATAGAAATAGTAGATAGACTAGCTAGAATCAAAATATTTTGCACAAGGACTTGCATATGACTCATAGAAATAGTAGATAGACTAGCTAGAATCAAACTTTCACTGCTGAATCTATTAAATCTATTTGAATATCGGCCACCTAGAGGCCTAGAGGAAAATATTTTGCACAAGGCCGCAAGCCTTCACTAGAAACAGTGAAAGTTTGATTCTAGCTAGTCTATCTACTATTTCTATGAGTCTTTGTAGTAAAATATTGTAGTACTATTTCTATGAGTCATATGCAAGAATATAATATCGGTAGAAATAGACAATAATATCGGCCACTGCGCGTCTTTTCTAAAATGACGTCTTGCATATGACTCATAGAAATAGTAGATAGACTAGCTAGAATCAAACTTTCACTGCTGAATCTATTAAAAGTTTTAATAGATTCAAAACTTTTAATTCTTAGAGATTCAAAACTTTTAATAGATTCAGCAAGTTTGATAAGTTTCTAAGAATACTTAGAGTAGATAGATAGAATAGAATAGATAGAGATAATAAGTTTTCTATGAGTCATATGCAAGACGTCATTTTAGAATCTATTAAAACTTTTAATAGATTCAGCAGTGAAAGTTTGATTCTAGCTAGTCTATCTACTATTTCTATGAGTCATATGGAAGACATCATTTTAGAAATCTATTTGAATCTAGAATCAAACTTTCACTGCTGAATCTATTAAATCTATTTGAATATCGGCCACCTAGAGGCCTAGAGGAAAATATTTTGCACAAGGCCGCAAGCCTTCACTAGAAACAGAGAAAGTTTGATTCTAGCTAGTCTATCTACTATTTCTATGAGTCAAATGCAAGACGTCATTCGCTGTATCCTTTTCATCTTTTCATCTAATTGATTTTAAAAACTTACTATTGATTCTAGACCAGCTAGAATCAATAGTAGATATTATATTCTAGAGTTCTAGAATATCTATTAAATCTATTTGAATTTCGGCCACCTAGAAAGTAGAAACTTTATGTTTTTATATTATTGTTAATAAACTTCAATAAAACAAAATTGATTCTAGCTAGTCTATCTACTATTGATTCTAGCTGGTCTAGAATCAATAGTAAGTTTTTAAAATCAATTAGAATACAAGAAAATTTGATTCTAGCTAGTCTATCTACTATTTCTAAGAGTCATATGCAAGACGTCATTTTAGAAAAGACGCGCAGTGGCCGATATTATTGTCTATTTAATAGACAATAATATCTTGTATATCGGAATAGTAGATAGTTTGATTCTAGCTAGTCTATCTACTATTTCTATGAGTTATATTTGTCTATTCTAGCTAGTCTTTCTACTATTTCTATGAGTCATATGCAAGACGTCATTTTAGAAAAGACGCGCAGTGGCCGATATTATTGTCTATTTCTATTTCTACTCCGTTTAATAAATCTATCTACTCTTGTATACAAGACCTTTCATTTCATTCATAACATAAATAGTAGATAGACTAGCTAGAATAGACAAATAATACTCATAGAAATAGTAGATAGACAAGCTAGAATCAAAATATTTTGCACAAGGACTTGCATATGACTCATAGAAATAGTAGATAGAATAGCTAGAATCAAACTTTCACTGCTGAATCTATTAAATCTATTTGAATATCGGCCACCTAGAGGCCTAGAGGAAAATATTTTGCACAAGGCCGCAAGCCTTCACTAAAAACAGTGAAAGTTTGATTCTAGCTAGTCTATCTACTATTTCTATGAGTCTTTGTAGTAAAATATTGTAGTACTATTTCTATGAGTCATATGCAAGAATATAATATCGGTAGAAATAGACAATAATATCGGCCACTGCGCGTCTTTTCTAAAATGACGTCTTGTATATGACTCATAGAAATAGTAGATAGACTAGCTAGAATCAAACTTTCACCTCTGAATCTATTAAAAGTTTTAATAGATTCAAAACTTTTAATTCTTAAAGATTCAAAACTTTTAATAGATTCAGCAAGTTTGATAAGTTTCTAAGAATACTTAGAGTAGATAGATAGAATAGATAGAGATAATAAGTTTTCTATGAGTCATATGCAAGACGTCATTTTAGAATCTATTAAAACTTTTAATAGATTCATCAGTGAAAGTTTGATTCTAGCTAGTCTATCTACTATTTCTATGAGTCATATGCAAGACGTCATTTTAGAAATCTATTTGAATCTAGAATCAAACTTTCACTGCTGAATCTATTAAATCTATTTGAATATCGGCCACCTAGAGGCCTAGAGGAAAATATTTTGCACAAGGCCGCAAGCCTTCACTAGAAACAGAGAAAGTTTGATTCTAGCTAGTCTATATACTATTTCTATGAGTCATATGCAAGACCGTCATTTTAGAAAAGACGCGCAGTGGCCGATATTATTGTCTATTTAATAGACAATAATATCTTGTATATCGGAATAGTAGATAGTTTGATTCTAGCTAGTCTATCTACTATTTCTATGAGTTTTATTTGTCTATTCTAGCTAGTCTATGTACTATTTCTATGAGTCATATGCAAGACGTCATTTTAGAAAAGACGTGCAGTGGCCAATATTATTGTCTATTTCTATTTCTACTCCGTTTAATAAATCTATCTACTCTTGTATGCAAGACCTTTCATTTCATTCATAACATAAATAGTAGATAGAATAGCTAGAATAGACAAATAAAACTCATAGAAATAGTAGATAGACTAGCTAGAAGGAAAATATTTTGCACAAGGCCGCAAGCCTTCACTAGAAACAGTGAAAGTTTGATTCTAGCTAGTCTATCTACTATTTCTATGAGTCTTTGTAGTAAAATATTGTAGTACTATTTCTATGAGTCATATGCAAGAATATAATATCGGTAGAAATAGACAATAATATTGGCCACTGCGCGTCTTTTCTAAAATGACGTCTTGCATATGACTCATAGAAATAGTAGATAGACTACCTAGAATCAAACTTTCACTGCTGAATCTATTAAAATTTTAATAGATTCAAAACTTTTAATTCTTAAAGATTCAAAACTTTTAATAGATTCAGCAAGTTTGATAAGTTTCTAAGAATACTTAGAGTAGATAGATAGAATAGAATAGATAGAGATAATAAGTTTTCTATGAGTCATATGCAAGACGTCATTTTAGAATCTATTAAAACTTTTAATAGATTCAGCAGTGAAAGTTTGATTCTAGCTAGTCTATCTACTATTTCTATGAGTCATATGCAAGACGTCATTTTAGAAATCTATTTGAATCTAGAATCAAACTTTCACTGCTGAATCTATTAAATCTATTTGAATATCGGCCACCTAGAGGCCTAGAGGAAAATATTTTGCACAAGGCCGCAAGCCTTCACTAGAAACAGAGAAAGTTTGATTCTACCTAGTCCATCTACTATTTCTATGAGTCATATGCAAGACGTCATTCGCTGTATCCTTTTCATCTTTTCATCTAATTGATTTTAAAAACTTACTATTGATTCTAGACCAGCTAGAATCAATAGTAGATATTATATTCTAGAGTTCTAGAATATCTATTAAATCTATTTGAATATTGGCCACCTAGAAAGTAGAAAGTTTATGTTTTTATACTATTGTTAATAAACTTCAATAAAACAAAATTGATTCTAGCTAGTCTATCTACTATTGATTCTAGCTGGTCTAGAATCAATAGTAAGTTTTTAAAATCAATTAGAATACAAGAAAGCTTGATTCTAGCTAGTCTATCTACTATTTCTATGAGTCATATGCAAGACGTTATTTTAGAAAAGATGCACAGTGGCCGATATTATTGTCTATTTAATAGACAATAATATCTTGTATATCGGAATAGTAGATAGTTTGATTCTAGCTAGTCTATCTACTATTTCTATGAGTTTTATTTGTCTATTCTAGCTAGTGTATCTACTATTTCTATGAGTCATATGCAAGACGTCATTTTAGAAAAGACGCGCAGTGGCCGATATTATTGTCTATTTCTATTTCTACTCCGTTTAATAAATCTATCTACTCTTGTATGCAAGACCTTTCATTTCATTCATAACATAAATAGTAGATAGACTAGCTAGAATAGACAAATAAAATTCATAGAAATAGTAGATAGACTAGCTAGAATCAAAATATTTTGCACAAGGACTTGCATATGACTCATAGAAATAGTAGATAGACTAGCTAGAATCAAACTTTCACTGCTGAATCTATTAAATCTATTTGAATATTGGCCACCTAGAGGCCTAGAGGAAAATATTTTGCACAAGGCCGCAAGCCTTCACTAGAAACAGTGAAAGTTTGATTCTAGCTAGTCTATCTACTATTTCTATGAGTCTTTGTAGTAAAATATTGTAGTACTATTTCTATGAGTCATATGCAAGAATATAATATCGGTAGAAATGGACAATAATATCGGCCACTGCGCGTCTTTTCTAAAATGACGTCTTGCATATGACTCATAGAAATAGTAGATAGACTAGCTAGAATCAAACTTTCACTGCTGAATCTATTAAAAGTTTTAATAGATTCAAAACTTTTAATTCTTAAAGATTCAAAACTTTTAATAGATTCAGCAAGTTTGATAAGTTTCTAAGAATACTTAGAGTAGATAGATAGAATAGAATAGATAGAGATAATAAGTTTTCTATGAGTCATATGCAAGACGTCATTTTAGAATCTATTAAAACTTTTAATAGATTCAGCAGTGAAAGTTTGATTCTAGCTAGTCTATCTACTATTTCTATGAGTCATATGCAAGACGTCATTTTAGAAATCTATTTGAATCTAGAATCAAACTTTCACTGCTGAATCTATTAAATCTATTTGAATATCGGCCACCTAGAGGCCTAGAGGAAAATATTTTGCACAAGGCCGCAAGCCTTCACTAGAACAGAGAAAGTTTGATTCTAGATAGTCTATCTACTATTTCTATGAGTCATATGCAAGACGTCATTCGCTGTATCCTTTTCATCTTTTCATCTAATTGATTTTAAAAACTTACTATTGATTCTAGACCAGCTAGAATCAATAGTAGATATTATATTCTAGAGTTCTAGAATATCTATTAAATTTATTTGAATATCGGCCACCTAGAAAGTAGAAAGTTTATGTTTTTATATTATTGTTAATAAACTTCAATAAAACAAAATTGATTCTAGCTAGTCTATCTACTATTGATTCTAGCTGGTCTAGAATCAATAGTAAGTTTTTAAAATCAATTAGAATACAAGAAAGTTTGATTCTAGCTAGTCTATCTACTATTTCTATGAGTCATATGCAAGATGTCATTTTAGAAAAGACGCGCAGTGGCCGATATTATTGTCTATTTAATAGACAATAATATCTTGTATATCGGAATAGTAGATAGTTTGATTCTAGCTAGTCTAGAAACTATTTCTATGAGTTTTATTTGTCTATTCTAGCTAGTCTATCTACTATTACTATGAGTCATATGCAAGACGTCATTTTAGAAAAGACGCACAGTGGCCGATATTATTGTCTATTTCTATTTCTACTCCGTTTAATAAATCTATCTACTCTTGTATGCAAGACCTTTCATTTCATTCATAACATAAATAGTAGATAGACTAGCTAGAATAGACAAATAAAACTCATAGAAATAGTAGATAGACTAGCTAGAATCAAAATATTTTGCACAAGGACTTGCATATGACTCATAGAAATAGTAGATAGACTAGCTAGAATCAAACTTTCACTGCTGAATCTATTAAATCTATTTGAATATCGGCCACCTAGAGGCCTAGAGGAAAATATTTTG